>NW_010302857.1:0-2452 GCF_000700745.2 Antrostomus carolinensis | reverse complement strand
CTCTGTAATTGCCACCAGATCATAAACCCCTTTCTGTAATTGCCACTAGATCATCCAGTTCCACCCCCCTGCTGTGGACAGGGTTGCCAACCACTGCTTCAGGCTGCCCAGGGCCCCATCCAACCTGGCCTTGAATGCCTCCAGGGATGGGGCAGCCACAGCTTCTCCGGGCAACCTGGGACACTGTCTCACCACCCTCTGGGGGAAACATTTCCTCCTCATATCTCACCTACATCTCCCCTCTCTCAGTTTAAAACCATTTCCCCTTGTCCTGTCACTCTCTGCCCACGGAAATATTAAAAAAAAAAATAATTCAGACTGGAAATAGCTTGAGGAGGAGCTGAGTTAAATCTGCACTATATAAATAAAACATGAAACAGAATAAGAATTGATCCTGACTATCTTCTGGTTTCATTTTTATCATTTAATCTAGTATTTTCAAGGTTTTGGGATGGGGGTTAGTAGGGCTATAAGAGGAGGTGGTGCTGATTTTGCCCTCTGGAGATGGAATAAGAAGTAGTTCCCATGCTTGCTACCACAAATCTGTGTGATGTTATGACCTGTCCCACTCTACTTTGTTAAAATACTTTAACACACTAGCCTCAGGCTAGTCCTTTCCATTCCCTAAATACACAGCTAGCAAAGAATGCTTTCTTTTTTTTTTTTATCTGCAACTTTATTTAATGACTTAATGAATTGCTATGCAGACTGTAAATACTGTGTGTTATTTTTCTCTTTCAGAAGACCTTTTCTGGAGAAAAACCATTTGTTATGTTCCCCTTCTTCCTACCAGATGTTAACATAACATAAAAATATCTTCTGAATTATATACGCATACATGAGTGGTTGAGGTGAATGCATCTAATAGTGACCATCTTTTTTTAAAAACATGCAGCTAGTTTTTGACCTCAGGTTCTGCTATGGAAATACGTCCTGCAGAATTGGCATTTTGCCCCTAACTTTTAAGGCTGCAAAAACAACCTTTAATTAAAGTACTAGTCTCAAGTCTATGGATAGCAGTAACGTCCTTGGTGCATCCAAGTGACACAGCAAAACAAGAAGTGTGTTGAGTTCTTAAACTTCCTGGAGTTTTGTGAAATTAAGAGATTTGCTTTTGGATCTTCACGAGAATAAACCTCAATAGTGGAGATTTACAAGGGAGGAGGGGAAAGTCCAAAACTAAAGATCAGGAGAAAGGAAGACTTGACAAAAAGACTTGTGGGTAAGGGAGGCAAGGAAACATAGGGAGAGGGTAGTGAATTTTTAATTCATAAAACATCTATGAACAACTCCTTGGTGGGAAGGACAGCAGCAAAAATCTAGCATGGTGCCCAGTATATATATATATAAAAAAATCTGGTTTCAAATGATAGAGGTTTAAAAAGGTTCGAGGTTTTTATTTTCCCTATATATTTTTTTCCCCTCATAACAGCATCGCCCTTGAACCTCACAGGTTCATTGCACAAAAAGTTCTTATTTGAGGCAAGCATTTACCTAGTAAATTCCTAAGTCTTGTGAGAACACACAGGTGTTATGGTATATTTGCATATATAGATAGATAGATATTTTAAATACAGCACTGAACAGATTATCTGGGGATAATCAAGCTGCAGACTTGAAAAGAGACCTTGTTACTGTGGAGAACATACAGCCAGTTTTGATTTTGCTGATCCATTTGGCGAGGCTGAAGGAAACAAGTTTGTTTCTTATTTGAATCTGTGACTAAGAAAAGCAGCTTCCTGATTTTTGGCTGTGAGTAGATCAGGATTTTTTCTGGCATTTCTCTTAAAGATCCTGTGCTCTTCCAGTCCTGGGGTTTTAACTTGCTCCTGATGGCCTCTCTTTGGTCTCATGTATTGCGATAAATTGTGCTGTGTGGTGCAGGATCAAAAGTGAGATACCTGAAGAACATGGTGTGAATATGCTGGGGAGCAGGGGGAATTTTTATGTGTGGAAATGGAACAGTTTTAACATGGGAAAAGATAATCAGATTCATCTGTGGTGATTTTTGTCTGATGGACTTAAGAAGTTCTGGAAGAAAGTCATCTGCCTGTATCTGTCATTAAGAGTTGGTTAGAAATATGTAAAATTGTATTATATATGTAAATATATAAACTCAGAAGGTCATGCTTCTGAGTTGATGGGCAGCATTTATAATTGTTTTTGAACTGGAGAATTGAATAGTTGTCCCCCAGGTGTCAGATGTTTATCCAGTGTGTTGGGACACAGCTGCCTTTGGAACATGTTTCATGCCAAGGCTTCCTACAGGTTGATATCATGTGCTGTACTTTGCCATTTCATAGCTTTTCACTGATGCTCAAAAATACCTTCCAATTTCTGTTAAAATGTGTACTGATCAGTTTTCCCCCGAGCCACCTCTTGTTTTGTCAGATTTTAATGGAATTGTGCAGCATAGAATCCTAGAATCACAGCATGTTGTGAGTGGGAAGGG
>NW_010302856.1:0-3238 GCF_000700745.2 Antrostomus carolinensis | reverse complement strand
GAGTGGTCCATCCATCAAACCCACATGTTTCCAATTTGGAAACAAGGATGTCATGGAGGACGGTGTCAAATGCCTTGCAGAAGTCCAGGTAGATTATATCAGTTGCTTTAGCCTTATCCACCAATGTTGTAACCCCATTATAAAAGACCATCAGATTGGTCAGCCATGATTTGCCCTTGGTGAAGCCATGCTGATTGTCACCAATCATCTTATTCTCCATGTGTCTTAGCATAGTTTCTAGGAGTATCTGCTCTATGATCTTGCCTGGCACTGAGGTGAGACTGACCGGCCTGTAGTTCCCTGGGTCTTCCTTGTTTCTCTTTTTAAAAATGGGGGCTATGTTCCGTTTTTCCAGTCTGCAGGAATTTCACCAGACTGCCATGACTTCTCAAATATGATGGACAGTGGCTTTACAACTTCATCTGCCAGTTCCCTCAGGACCAATGGATGCATCCCATCAGGTCCCATGGACTTGTGCACCTGATCTTTTCCTACAGTGGGTGGTTCTTCATTCTCTCAGACCCTTCCTTGGTTTTCTGGGACTTGGGCAGTGTGGCACGAGCCCTTGCCATTGAAGACTGAGGTAAAAAAGTCATTGAGCACCTCAATCTTCTCAAAGTCCCAGGTGACCAGGTCTCCCATTGCCTTCCGGAGAGGGCCCACATTTTCGCTAGTATTCCTTTTCTCCCCAACATACTTACAGAAGCTTTTTTTGTTGCCCTTGACACCTCTGGCTAAATTTAATTCTATCAGGACCCTAGATTTCCTAACCTGATCTCTGGCTACTCAGGCAATTTCTCTGTATTCCTCCCAGGTTACCTTACCTTCTTTCCACTCTCTGTAGGCTTCTTTTTTGATCTTAAGTTTGTTCAGGGGCTTCCTGTCCATCCATGCAGGCCTCCATGCATCCATGCAGGCCTGTTTCATTATTCTCAGCCTACTAATATATGTTATAACAGCTCTCCTGAAAAGGATCTGAAAGTCCTGTAGGACAGAAAGTTAATCATGCGCCATCACTGTGCCCTGATACTGATGATGGCCAACAGCATTACATGCTGTAGCAGCAGGAACAGAGCCAGGAGGCTAAGTAAAGTCACCACCCTCCTTTACTCAACACTTTTTAGACCACAACAAGATACTGCATCTAGCTTTGGGACTTCAGTACAAAAAGGATCCCTAAAGGATAGGGACGTGGTCTTATTGAGCCAGGAGACACCTAACACCAGTCCCTTGATCCCTGTCATTGGGGGAAGGATATCAAGGTAACAGGTTCACGCTCTTCACCATGGTATATAGTTGGAGGTTGGGAGCCAACACGCATAAGTTGAAACAAGAGAGCTTCAGGCTGTATATAAGGAAAATTTTAACTCTGAGGATAGTCAGGTATCTGAACCGGTTGCCCAGAGAAGTTGTGTGATCTCCATCATTGCACATTTTCAAGACCAAACTGTGTAAAACCCTGAGCTACCTGGTCTGGTCTTACCTCTGATCTTACTTGGAAAAAGAGATTGGACTACAGACCTTCTGAGTTCCCTTCCCATATGAATTTTCCTGTGATCCTAATACCTTAGAAGAAAATACAAGTTTTGAGGTTAAGTTCTGAATGTGAGCTGTTAGCAAAGAGAATTTCTTCCTCAATTTGTTTATGTTTTTGGAAATAGATCTTATTCTACATTCACTCTGAGCAGCAACATTGCAGCAAATAAAATGCTTTTGTGACATTCAGTCCTTAGTAGAAACAGACTTCGAGATGCTGAAGTGTAGTCACCAATACCAAGAAAAAAAATGAAAATATTTAAATATTGTGTTAGAATAATCTTTATACCTGAGATAATGCTTTAGCACTTATTTATAAACATGGTAATTTGTGATCTGTGATTTTCTCTGTGATCTGTTGTGACATACGCGATGTTTGTCTTCTAGGGTAGAATCAGCTTACCAAATGTAAATGTTATCAGTGAGATAGTAATTCTGGACTGTTTTCTCATTGAAGAGAAACTATAGCTTACAAGTCTTTACATTCCATGTCTGAAATAAATCAACACTTTCATACTCTAATATTTTTTCTCTATTGACTATAGAAAGGTATTTCTCTGAATTTAGGTGACAAAAGTCTTTTTTGTGGTCCCCTCTGCAGTTGCTGGCACTTAGACCTTCATCTACACATATGCACTACAGAGGAAATTCCTTATCCAGAAAAAGAGTTAGATATGGATTTTAATGAGAAGGCAGGACAGACTGTGTTCACAGGCATAAGACATGGGCAAATGCACGAACTGACAACCCCTGTTTATGTGCAACTCTCTCCTTACCTGTTTTCCCACACTTGTTCCTCTTCCAACCACCTTGATCCCTTCCTTTTGCCACCTTTGGTTCATTCTTCAAACATCTCATAGTAAGTTGTGCAATCCTGATACGCTTTTCCCAGCACCACACAATGTCTCTCACCCACATAAACAGTAACTCCCCTGGTCTGTAAGGTGCTCTCCCATTGACATATGGTGTTGAGTATCATCCCTGGCCCATGGGGCTGAGGTCCCCCTGGGACAGACCTGGGAGGAACCATATCTCTGAAAAGATAATTGGAAATCCCTCACCTGCCTTTGTGCCTCTATGCTCCTCCATGTGTGTGGACATGAATCTTTTATCTTGTAACCTAACAGTATATATTTGCAAGGATGAGACCTAGAAGTACACAATTTATCTTCCAAATTTTGCAGGCTTTTCCAAAACAACACTGAAATCTAAGGGCTGAATCCTAAGCTAAGACAAATAAGAGCAGCTCTCATCTTGCCTTTAATGATTTCAGTGTATTATCACTTTAAGTGTGCTTTTTTTTTTAGCTTTATCACACTATGAAACTTTCATTTTATACTCCACTTTACAGGCATTAGACATGGCTACATGGCAATATTGTTAATATGTATGTAAAACTATATGAAAGTTATTTCAACTTCCTTGTTAAAAACTGTCTGGCATACTGCATGGCAGAACAGTTACATGAATACCATGTTAGACATGCTATGTTGGCATGTGGCATCCATAAAATCTTCACAAATTTTTAACTATTTCCCCTAATATTTCACAATAAATAATATTATTTTGTTTCAGATTCTCTTAAGGCCATGAAAAGAAAAAAAAAGATAAAAAGACATGTTCTTTATGAAAAGACAATAAACTGTGTCTGCAAAGCTTTAAACTTCACTATTTTTTGGCAGCTTTTCTTTTTTTTTTTTTT
>NW_010302855.1:0-8816 GCF_000700745.2 Antrostomus carolinensis | reverse complement strand
TTGTTTGGTTGGTTGGTTGTTTTTTTTTTCCCAGGGAAGACGTTAAGTATTCTTGACCAGCCTAAATAATGCCCCTTGTTTGAAGGTGTAATTCTGAGCAGGGATTATCGATTTTATTATGTTTTAGATTTTGTTTACAGCTGTAGGAGTTTGTGCTTCGTGTAATGTGGTTAAACACTCGTTAGCACTTGTCTGGTTTGCTTCTGATATAGCTCAGTGAGAGGCTTGGGTGCAGATCTTAAAAAGAGCTCAAGAGATGTCTGTGCTGTTTCTCTTTGCCTGTGTCAGTTCCGCAAGTCTTTGCAGTAAACGATGGCATGCTTCTGAGAACCGCGGCTGTTAAAATGACCCTTGTTAGGGGGAATGAGGTTTTGTGTTCATGAAGAGTTTTGTTAGTTCTCTTTATGATTGGATTTTGGTTTTAGTTTTGTTTGTTTGTTTTTAAATTTGTTGTTACAATAAGTTCTTTGGGCTTGTTTGCAGAGTTCCAGCTTTTGAGATGTTTCATTGGCTTCCTACAATGATGCTGCTTTCTTTTGCCTTGTTTTAGAACTACCACTAGGGCTCTCAGTACTATGCTGGTTTTAGCTTTGCAAACCCAGGTGGCCTTGCACCTTATGTCTGTGGTTGGGAGCTGTGGTGATGCACTCTAGCTGCTCCTTTATTTGTTTAAGGAGGAGAAAAAAAAAAGGGCATGAAGAAAGGGGATCTTCAAAAGGAAAATGGGACAAGTGTTTGAGACTCTTATCTGAAACGTGAAAATGTATTGGGGCTAACTAAGACCTGGTCTGGAGAGCTACTCTTGCAGCAGACTGCATTTGATGTCTGTTGCTAGTACTCTTGCGTTATGGAATCATCCATCCCAAATATGAGTATGAAGATACGAATTTTTGGTGTGCCTTCGGGTGAAAGGACTGATGGAGTTTTGATTTGTGTGGTGGTTGGGGTTTTTTTGTGGCTCTCTGTCCAATAAAACATATTCTCTGGTTTCCTGGTTAGTCATTGCTGGCCAATCATGTGACACTTGTTAGGCTACCCTAACAAAGTGAAAATCAACTTCTGTGCTTGATAGCATGGGAAGAATAGGGGTTTTTTTGGTGTATGAATTCCTTACCTTCCTTCAGCACTGCAGTTTTCATCCCAGTTCCTTTCATCAGTAACCTTCCACTTAGCACAGTTTCAGTGGTGCAGCTGTCTCTAAACAGTATATTCTCCAAATCTGCACAAGAACTCTTAAATGTGAACTGTGTAAAATACTCAAGGCAGATTTTTCAGAGTTCTGCAATGTGGAATATTTAGTGTTGTCGTGGAACCTTCCATGCATAATGAATGTTGCTTTGACAACGATGTACTATCAGAAAAATAAGTCTTCTTTTTAAACTCATTCTGACAGAAGTGGTGACGAGTTGACACCAAGCAATCAGCTTCAGTTTAGGAAATACTCATTCAAGGTAAAGTAATAATGTGGACTAGGTCTGAAAAAGGCTAGAAAAAAATTCTGTTCTACTCTTCAAGTTACTTAAGTCTGTGCTTTCTCGTGGTATCCTGTAAGGATGGTTTCACTTACTAGTCCATAGTCTGACGTTGAGCTTTTAGAGATATGAAACTGCAGCCAAATATCTACACCTTTCCAAGGCAGAAAACTCGGGAATAGGCAAGAAATATAGAACTGGGAGTGTTTCAGAAAGCAACTGAAATAGTTTGGGTGGTTTGGTTTTTTTGTGGGTTGCTTTGGTGGGGTTTTTTTGATACTGGAATTTTAGGAAACTATTATTTTTTCTGGTGGGGTAAAGCCTCTGAAAAAGTTTTGCTTTTTTTTCACCCTGTGTAAATACGGTTATAGAGAGTAGCTCTAAAATATTCTTACTTTGATAAAATGTGGAATAATCTAAGTATGATTAACCCTCAAAAAATACATATAGTGGTCAGTCCTAGTTCTGCCATTCAGAGCACCAAGAAATCCTGAGGAAAAAAAATTGTTGCTATTAGAAAACAGCTTTGCCTCTTCTAACTAGAAACAGATCTTACCCTTTTTTTCAAATTGTCTATTAGGACAGAATCATGAAAGACCTGTCAAGCTTTAGCTCAGTATTGTCCTAATATTGTAAGAGGACGTGTTACTAGCAAAACAGCTCAACATGTCAGTACTGCTTTTGTTTATGTGAAAAACAAAAGTGTGTGAGATGACTATTTTAATGCATAGACAAACTATACAAACATCGTGGAGATTAGGAGGCCTAGGATACAAGGTGTTTCGAGCAGGACTGTTTTGGAATAATCCACACATGCTTCATATGGTAGGTGGTAGAGAAAGGGTTGTGTGTCCCCCCTTTATGGCTATTAGGTTACATCTCACAGAAGTTTTTTTATGTCTGAAGTTTATTTATTTCCTACAGTAATCTGCACATATAATTGAATGTATTCTGAAGACCTTTTCACTTGTACGTGGTATGTAGATTATACAACTTAACGAAAACAAGTAGTAATTTGAAGTACCTTATTCATAATGGCTTTCACTGAATAAAGTTGATATTTAGAAATTACATGAATTGTGGAATAAGCTTAATTGACTTTGCAGGTATCAGAACTGCTTGAGTTAACCATAAACATCAGGGTATTTAAACTAGTTTTTCTAACTGGGTCACATTGGAAAAGAATACCTTCCCATCTGGAGACTATATGTAGTTGATGAGGGACACTGGGATTTAGATTTATGTGCTCTCAAGCAGTGTTTGGATGCTACATGCAAATCATCTTGACAGTAGAGAAGAATGTGGGAAAATGTGCGTATCCTGTCTGGGATGGGATAGGGTGTATGGAGGTTCTTGCCAGCTGTGCGTATGTGTCTGCTGCAGAATTTCGGTTCTCTCCGTTTTGGACTGAACAGAGAGTTTGTAGAGGCTTTCAAACTGCAATAAATATGGAAAGAGGAGCTTTCCGGTGGGGAGTTGAAACTGGGACTCTATGGAAGTGATGGGGAGGTTCACAACAAGCTGAGGTTGTATGAGGCCGGGATATCCAGATTGCTTTCTGTGCCACTGTGCTTGTCTTCATTTCTTTCTGTCCTGCAGAGGGGATCATATTCCTGGATCATTCTTCCTGTCAGCAAGACACCTGTGTGCATTTGTGTATTGGAAGAGTATATGAGGGGAGCGGACCCCAGAAAGCAGTCTAGGCTTTGTCGCACTCCCTAAGCTGAGCTGTAAAATCGCACACAGCATGACTGCTATCTGTTTGCATCAGTGAAGGGCTATAAAACAAGTTTTTGCTCATCTGATATTGGATGCTCTGTGAAGCTCACTGACTCATGAATATTGGATTGACTTTGGAGAGTTGGTCTCTTCCACTTTCTGTGTGGTGTTAGTTTTAGCAGAATCAAAGATTTCAGATTCCCTAGTACAGACTTAGTGCACCGTGATTATTTGACTTTGGAAAATTGCTGCTCAAATGGGCTTGCTGCTTAAAATATGTATTCAAAGAATCTCTTACTAGAGTTGACCCATCCTCTTTATATTAAGTGGTAATTGGTTTTTACTACAAGATTGTTTTTTACTGATGTAAGCAGTATGAAAAGTTGTAGTGTTCTTGCATGTTAACTTTATAGGAATATTCAGATCCAGCTTTTGCGAGTGAAAGGTGGAAAGTTACTGTTTACTGGCAGAGTCTGTCTGCAGGAAGCTCCTTCTAAGTGTTTACATTTGCAGATCAAACTGTTTGCCTTTGAAGAAGCTGAATGTTCCAACTACAGGCAGAAGAGATTTAGAGATTTAATCAATTATTTGTTTTGACCTTTTTAAATATTGTTTTGTGGTGCTGAAGTGCAGCAACAGAAACGAGGAAAGAAAGGCTAGAAAAATAAAATACACTTTGGCAAGACCTTAGATTTTTTTTTACATCATTGTCAAAACATGGTGTATTTTTCCTTTGGCAGTTTATTTTCTTGGGTGGACAGTGTTGACATAGTATGGACAGGGCTTGCTTTTTACCAAATAAAGTGCCATAAGCGGGGAGAGTAGAAACCTTGTGTTTTATGGTCTGTTTGGTGAATATGTAGTCACCTCATTTAGCTGGATTTTTAGTTATGGCTACAGAAATCAGTAGACTCAGTAAAAGCTGTGCAAAGAGAGTAAAATTTAGCAAGTTGAATACTAATATGTATAATCATAATTTAGGTCCCTGTCTTGATGCATTTGTTAGTAAGTTTTTCTCGTAAGGTGGTTGTATGTGTCACACTTCAAATAAAAACAGCAGAGTGAATCATGCATTTGTAGTGGCAGTAGTTCAGCACTGAACTGGTAAGGTTTTTGAGGTACAGGTTGGCCCCTGGAAATCCATTTTGTCATTTAAATGGTTGCAGAAAGTCAGATTTCTGTAATATCCATACTAAGACATTTTCTCAGTTTTCAGTGGAGATACTAGAAGTTTGAAAGGTTTCTTTTGTTTGTTAAGCTTCTAGGTGTGACTGCAGTGCACTGCCTGATGCAGGAATTCCTGTGGAATACTAGCAGTTGCATACTTTTTTCTGTCAGGTTTCAAATGGAAGACTAATTATTTTGTAGGAGGTGAAAACACATGCACTTGCAGATATGGAGCAACTTCTACGTGAAATGCAGGTGATTCTGACAAAGTTCTTTGGGGGTTTTTGTCCTGAGTTATTGTTGTGTACATCTCTCTGGTTTGATGGCAGTCCATTTCCTAAACATTTTGAATTAAAAAGGCACACCAGTGTTTTAACTGAGCAATTGCTTCAAGAAATCTGTTTTGTAGTTTTAATTTCTTAAGGTACAAGGCATTCATTTTTTTTTTCTGTAGGAAAACAGTCTTCTGCATGTAGTATGTATATACATATTCCTTGGGCAAGTTGTGTGTGCTGAGTAGCTGTTTTCTTTTGGCTGATCTTGTTCTGTGCTTCAGTGAATTCCTTGATTATTAATTAGATTAACCATTCTTTTTTTCCTTCAAGGTCTGTCTTGTGATTGTTCACATTTCTAGGGTTTTTCTGTGCACATATTTTGACTTCCCCGTGTTGCCACTGTGTGCTTGAGGTTTTTACAGAGCTCTTGCTTTTTTAACCAACTTCCAAGCCTTGGTGGCTTCAAAAATACTTCTACATAGCTATAGCCACATCAAGTTCTTATAGAAATGTTTGGAGAAGTGCCTTTCGAAGAAGACTTAGCCAATGTAATGAAAGTTTGCGTATCATTTTCACGTTTGGTTGTTGAATAGCTTTTTAATGCAGTCATAAAATACATTTGCTCCATACGGTAACTTCTCTTGGTAGTGATAGTGCTCTCTGAGTAGTCTTGATGCTTCTAGTTTCAACTGCTGATTGCAGAACCAAAACAAAACTCGGTTTTACCTGCTCAATGCTTCATATTTTCCCTGTGAAGCCTCTGGTGTCTGCATCTAGTAATTTGTGCTACCTCCTTTTAAATAGATGCTCTATTTTATCAAAGCATCCAACTTTTCCATCAGCAGCAGGTTTAGTTTCTAAGTATGTTTTATTTCGAAACTGTTTTTATTGCAAGCTTATCTGTAGTTGGAAAAAATCTTACTACTTAGGTCTTACTACTTAAGTTATCTCACGATTAACCAATCTTGCCCTTCTGAGGTAGTGCTATTTGGTAGGGACTGCCTTGTTGCCAGCACTTGCTGTTGGGAGCCCCTTTTTTGATATCTCACCTACGCAATATGATGATGCTTCGTTTGCAAAACACAAAGAAAGATGGGGAGGTTTTCTTGTGTAGTCAAGTTTTCTTTGCAGTTTTTGCGTGCCTAGCAGACCTTTTGCCGTCTTCCTGAATTTCCTCCAAAAAGACGTGGTTTTTGTTGATGTCCACCTTACTCATTTTGACATTAATAAATATTCAGAGATGAGTTTCATTTGTTAGAGTTGCTTAGTAGCCTAAATGATGTTGAGGTGGATTATTCTGGAGAGAGGCTGACAGTTTTAGACATTCTTCTAAAGAATAGCATAATTTTCTACTTAAGAAGAATAGCTTTGGTTTCTTACTTTCAGATTGTTGAGAGTGTGGCATTAAGCTCCAGGTTAAAGCTTTTATTTGAGATAGGTTTCTTTTAACTATAGTCATGTGGTCTGTCATCTAATAACCTAAAATAAATTTTCTACTTTATCCAATTTAATCTATAAAACTCAGCAAAAATGAGAGGTTCTACTACTTTATCACTAATGTTTTTTTTAAGGAAGATGCCAAACTTGGAAAGAAAAGGAAAAAGAGTGAGGCAAACCAGAAATAGCAACTGAATAGCAAATTTTCAGAGGTTGTGATTATAAGAACTTCCAAAAGCACCCCAGATTCTTCTCTGGTATGCATAAGGTCCTGTTAGACTTGAGGCCAGGAATATGTCTAAAGAAATTGATACTTTTTTATGCCAGCTTTATCAATGACATTATTAATTATGTTGCAATAATAATTCTACTGCTCCAATACTTGCCATTTTAAAATTAATAATTTTCATCCTGCTTTTACCATTCCCCTTAGACTTTTGTAAATCCCAGCCTCCTTCATTTTCAGTGCAGTGTCATTTAATGCTTTTGATACTCAAGTTCAGGCTAAATGCAGTAAGAGAAAGTCTTTTATTTCATATGTAAGCTATGTAGTTAAAACTTTCTTTAACTTTCAACTCCTTCTGTTTATTGCTGTTCTGTTTTTTGCAGCTTCCCCCCCCCAGCACTCACCTGTCTTAATAGACTAACAGTTATCAGGTTCTTTCTTATTTTTAAATACAGATGCTGTGTTTGCCACTTGTCAGTTACACAGGTACCAATTTTAAATTATTTAAAATTTAACAATTGGTTATCAAACCTGCAATGTCAGGTGTTACTTTTCCTTCAAAGTTCTGAACTGGAGATCTTCATCCTTTTCTTGCTCGATAATTGGATTGTAAAATACTTGGGATTAGGAACAGCCTCCTTGGATTGCTGGGTGATTTGTTTTCCGAAACAGAAGACACCATCATCTCTGCAGTCCAAATAGCTGCAGAAAGAAACAGTAAAAAAATATTTTCTTGCTATTATTGCACTCAAGTCAGTTTTTAATGATACTTTGATTGGGATGCAGGCAGACATCAGGTAGAGATGCATTTTAGAAGAAACAGCAACAAAAAGCAAAGTATTTGACAAGAACATGGACATGTTTGCAAAACAGATTTATTCTATGAAACTCACACTTTCCAATAGCTCAAGTATTTCAAGTTACTAATAGCAGAGAAAATACAGAACTGTTAATTTTAATATAAATTAAGAAAAAAAAAAAAAGGTGTCACTTTTCAAGGATAGGCCTGGAGTGTGGTGAATGAGTTCTTAGTGTACAAAATGGGCTGGTGCTGCTTCAAAAGGTAGTCTGTCTCTGGCTATGCAGCAAGGAGGTCTCTGATGGGAGGAAGTTTCTGTAGGAATGCAAACATTTTCTGAAATAAAGTTCCTCTTAAAAAGCAAAGCATAGCGATTAACACATTTGGCTCTGCCTGGTGTAAAGTACACCACAACTAGTGGATTCATTTCAGAGTGTGAGGGATGTTACATAACTGGCTTGTGATACGGCTCACATAAAGTGGTGCTGTGTCTGGTGTGCATGGTGCTGCAGTTTTTGATTCAGTTGGTTTGATAGACTCACGTTGACCACACAGCCACAGGGCTACGAGGTTACCGTTAGATCCCGAATTTGACTTGGAAGCACTCGTTATCCAGGAGAGTTACCTGGCACAGTCACTTTCTTGTTTGGTGTAAACCAAAACTGTCCAAATCAGCACATATCTGGAAGTGCTCAGCTGCTTGGCAGTTTTAATGAGTCTTACTGGATAAAGTGCAAAAGAGCAGTGCAGCATGTGGGAGAGATAATAGTCCAGGACTATTTATTTTATTTTATTCTTCTTTTAAAGAGCTTATTAAACCAGGTCCTGCCTGGAACTGTCTGGGGTTTTAGGATAATTACAGAATTTAACTATGGCATTCTTGTTTTGCAGTTGCTCATAATTCCCCCTATAATTCTGTTACTTTCTAATCTTGAAATGTTTCTTTTTCATCCTTTGTTAAACTAAAGTAAAAACAAATACAAAAAACTGGAAGCAAACAAAACAGAAAGGGAAACTTTATCATCATTGTAGTGTCAAATGAGCAGAGTAAACAAACTAATATTTTTCAGGTACGTTGTATTTGGGTTCTTTTAAGATATAAATTTTTCTGTAGAGTTTGCTGTATGTTGCTGTGGTGTCAGACCATTGTTCAGACTTTAAATGTAATAATCACAACGCCAGCAAAGAAAGTTTTAAATTCTAGGAAGTTATTTTGATTCAATAGTTGTTTGAAATGGCTATGCAACTAATTATTTCTGTATTGGCCCCAACAACTTGCTTTGATGTGTCCAATATTGATTTAATTCTCCATGTCATACTGTGTTCTGTCAGTTTTTACTCTTATTCATATAAGTGATCACTTTTGAATAATATTGACATGTACCCCCATGTCCCTTTGTTGTCATTCCATCCTGTTGCATCAAACCATCATTAATTCTACCAGTGCCATCTCTGACATGTTTCTGTAGCCTCTTTTTTTCCATCTCCACTATAGAGAGGTCTTTACAGTGTCCCTGTATAGTCTCTTCATTTCTTCCGTTCTTGCAATCTGTCATTCAAGAAAATTTTCTTACCCAAGTATTTCTAGTGGAATTTTAATCACAGTATCACGCCAGACTGGTCAGAAGTATTTCAGGAAAGGACTTACAGAGTGTGTTGGGTTTTGGGGGAGGGGGGCAGGGGGTGTGGGTTTTTGGTAGTTGGGGAAGGGCCACCTTGTG
>NW_010302854.1:2003-7284 GCF_000700745.2 Antrostomus carolinensis | reverse complement strand
TTAAGTGATTCCCGACATCGGATCGGGACACTTGGACATCGCATTGCCTGAGACTGCTGGGTCCCTTGTCTCTAATTGAGTACGTTCCTCAAGCCTCGGGCAGAGGCCCTGCTCCAGCTACCTCTCCAGCAGGAAACTGTGATAAGTGACCTTATGGCTAAATGCCCAAATGGCTTAGCCAGAAATTGGTCAGTTCTTCCACTTGGCCCTGGAGGGTCAAACCTCCTGGAGATGGCCACCTAAACCTGGTACTAAGGTGGAACCTTAGAACAGTCACTAGACAGGACCCCATCAGAGGGCTGCCTGCTTCACAGATGGGACTCGAATGCCCAAGAATTTGTGTCAGATGAGTGTCACAACCTCAAATTTAGATAATCCCTCATGAAAACTCTTATATATAGTCCACAGAATGGCCTGTTTTCTGAGAAAGACCAACTGTATAGCCCAGCATCAGAATTGCTTTGACTGGGCATGTGTTTGTATTATAATTAGGCATAAAAAACATAAAAAATGCCATTTTATAGAAAATGCAGTAGGAAATACAGAAGTACTAAAGCTGAGTGTAGTACGTCTGGTATTTTTCATGTGATATATTAAAAACTAATTGGGCTGGAGGACCTGGATTGCTGTTAAAAGACACTTCTTGCTCTGTAGAGAATCCTCATGTAATCCTGCGAGTGGTGTAATTCATCCCAGGAGTTCAGGTGCCCCTGAGCTCAAACCATCAAGTGTTAACAAAAAGAAGGGTGCTTGTGCACACACACAGCCCGGTGAGCCCACGTCCTTACCAGCTCCTGGAGCTGCAAGCTCAGACCCAGCTGTTAGGTGTGGTAGCAGGTTTAACACAATCCTTCTCAGAGTGATTTATTCAGAGTGTCTTACTCATATGCTCACTTCCATGCTAGCAGTATGTTATTAATCTTACAAGCCTCACTGTTTCATATTTTTTCCAGTCTGAATAATATAGCTAATGTCATTTCCTACTCACCAACTCCCAGATGACTAAGAATCACCAGTCCAGGAAACTCTGAGCTCTAGGATCTGTCAGTCAGTCACCTGGCAATTCAACCACAAAACAGTCTACACAGGCACTGAGCCTTCTGCTTTTCACACCTTTGTTGAATCACAGGTGTCCTAAATATTATCATTACTATCAAAAAAGCCTGCTGCCTCCCAGGCACGGTATCCATCATGGTAGCATGAATCAGAACTGGCTGCACTAACTGCAGTAAATTGACAGCACTGAGCAATCCCATTTCATTAATACCAGCATCTCATCACCAGCTGCTCCTTAGCTGCTCCTTGGAGACAGATGGCTGCAGCCGACTCCCAAAGCATTGCTTTCTCCTCCCACCCCTGATGAGTTGTAGCATTTGAGACATCAGTGACCTAGTAGTCCAAGTTTGTTTAATACACTGTAAATGTCTCTTTTGTCCTGTTGGCTTCTTTTCCTGATCCCTTTTTCTTCATAAGGGGAATCACAAACAATCAAAAAAATTGGTGTTTATTTCAACACAGATCATAGAACTCCAAAACCCATGGCTGAAAAATCTCCACCTCTCTCTAGCGCTGTTACAAGACCTACATCAGGCAGCATGATACCATCACGACAACTAATTAAAAAGTCTTTTGCCAGAGAGAAAACTTTCTACCTGGCAGGTATGAAATGCTTTTTCTCTCTTAATTAAAATACTTTATTTAGGCAAAGAAATGAACTCTGAAAACAAATCCTGTGCATTGTCACTGGTCAAACGATTGCAATCCTGACTGGACCTTCCCTCCTGCACTGAGCTGTGCCAAGGGGACTTTCCCAAAATCCACTTGAAATTGATAAAGCTTCTCTGAAGACAAGGGAATTTGCCAGTGCTCAGTTTAGTGCAGCGTAAGGATCTCAGAGCCAGTGTGACATTCACTCACGAAACACATGAACTTTCAAACAGCAATGCCCTGCATGTGCAGGAGTCTCCATTATGTGAGAAAACAAGTGAGGTTTGCACAACCCTGTGGTAAAGACTTCTACATAGAATGGTATGACTTCATCCAACAGCCAAAAGAGGTTGCTGGGCTTGTGTGCTGAATCACTGTATCACAGCTGGAGGGTCCAGCTGCCTTCCATAGTATTTTATGGATTCTGCCATTGGGTTTCAGCTCTTCTCTTAATGAAAGAGGAACCTGTGGGAATATGATGTGTCTCCAAGAGTAACTTGCCCTCCAACTGTTGCTCTGTTACTACAGTAGAGCTCACAAGAGAGAAGAAACACCAGCCACCTGGGTCGTGACACCTTAAGGTCATAAACAGTTGTCTTTTGCTATAACACTAGATAATGTGATGCACAGTAAGGCTTTGTAAGAACTGCTGAAATAGTACTAATAATACTTCACAGCTAAATGGAGGCAATGAGTGACAGGCCTTGGCATCAGAAGTTGTTTAATTTTATAAAAAACCTATTTTATTATAAATGTATTTGAGAATCTAAAAGCCATTTTGAATTAAGAAATGAAGGCAAACAAACAGACAATATATATCTTCCCACAAGAAAGTAGTTCTTGAAAACCTTATTTCCCAAATTTTTTCACTTAAAAGGAATTTGAGTTTGTTCCTTTTTTTCTTTTAGTTTCCTGTATCCTAAAATTGTGCCTAGAAGCTGGTTATTAAGAGTGTATTTTTGGAAGCATGGCCATCAGTACTTTTCAAGTAATTTAGAGCAAATGACTTTATATTGGATACTAGCAGCAAATGGGAGCCAGCACAGTAATGACAGAGGGAGTGGGTTAGCAGAGAGCAAATGCTAAAGCTAAAACTTACCTTACTTCAAATATCAGCCCTAATGATGACCTCACCCTACAGTGCCTGGCACTTAAGCTGATAAAAGTAGAGTTATTAAGAAGATCCTTTAAGTGTTTGTGGACCAGTTGACTGCATCGTTTTAATTAGATGAGAGTTGAATTCCTTAATGTTGCATTCAGCTTGCTACCTGAGTGACTGCAAAGCACTTTGGGGAAGGTTGTGGCAGCTCTCTTTGGGGTGGTGTGGGGCAGGTGGGAATGGCATGGACCTGCAGCTCCATAGAGAGGAAGCTATGCCCTGGCCTGAGATGCATCTGGTCATTGTAGAGTACAGGGAACTTTGCCTTCTGCTGGCTAAATACTTACCAGGGCATGAACTATGAACAGCTATAACTGCTTAACTGGTGTAAACATGGTGTAGCTCCAGGAGTTTCCATGACATTAGGTACTGGTTTACAGTAGAGGAGACTGTAGCCCTTCAACTGTGCTTTACCAACATAGAGAAGGGGCTTTTCAGCAGACACTCTGGCAAATCTCCCAGGGGCGCGTTCAGATGTTATTGGTCTCCTAGCTGACCTTCTTGGGTTATTGATCCTATAGAAGATGAAGAAGCAACATATGCCTGTGTCTTAATTGCTCCAAGGCATAGCCCAAGTTTTCAACAAAATCACCCCCGAAGGTGAACTGCTCAATACTAACTGTTCATTGGAATAAGGCAAGTAACAGAAGAAGGGCAGGGCGCATGGAAGGGCACAGGAGTGTCTTCAGCCACTTCAGCAAAATTCTTCAGAGGACGTTTGCCAAGGTCCTCGCTGACATCGGATCTAGGCAGAAAGGTATGGCAGGTACAGTGACTTACTTCCCACAGTTAGCTCTCCTAAGGAGTGGGGAGAGGGCACAGATGTGCAACAGATCTTGAAATGAGTGTGAGTAGCAAAATGTGGCTACAGCATGAGATTTCAAACTTCACAAAGCTAGGAAGTGTTTTAATGTACTGTTTCAGTTTAGATTTATATGCTGCACATGCACATAAACAGCAGAAGGTACGTTGCAAAGTCAACCACTCAGATGGAAATGCCAGAATGAAAGTGGCCTGTGCAAATTTACTGCTCCTCTGTGGGTCTTCATATGTTACGTAGGTTTGAGTTTACATAGCTGCCCAGTTCTTTTTCCACACACCCCTTCCCATATTCAGAGCAAAGACCAAGCGGGCCTCATTTATTGAGAAGTTATTCAAAACTGTTTTATCTTGTTCAGTGTGTGTGGCAGCAACACAGGCTAATATTTGTTGCATGTTGTTTAAACCCTCATGGGCATTTTTAATGGTACTGACTGTTACAGTGTCCAAGTTTATTTTCACAATTCATCTGTGAAGTGAGGCCAGGGGCATGAGTCTGATCCTGCCATCTTTACCCTAAGCAGTGAGTAAGTTCCTTCATGATTACTGGTGCTGCTCTTCAGCAAGAGGAAAGAAAATCCAGGCATGATTTACAGTCAGCATATTTGTGCTTCTTCTAAATGCCCACCTTGCACCAGAAAGGTATGTGGGAATGAGATAATCATCATCTGGGATGAGCTAGGTTCTTACCAGAGAGATGTCAGATGAACTCGATACCAAATTCAAAGAGGAGGAATCTAGATTGTCAGTGAGAGAGGGATGTGTTGTTAACTCCAAATTTTGTTCTACAAATGCAGTTTTTCCACTACCTTATGTACAGTTTCTAGTCACATAAATCCTCGTGTGCAGCCTCTTTCAGTTGTAATACACAGGATTTCTGGCTGGCAGAGACTGAAGTATGCAGGGACAGCCTGAGACAGCCGCAGAGGAAAGAGGATGAAATTGTTTTATCATGCTACTTAATAACTTCCTCTGTACTATAATACAGGACATTTGATAACCTATGTGTGTACAGGGTCAAAACATTGTCCCTTAGATATAATAATTACTATTGTAATTAAATAAAACTACAGAGTTGGGATATAAGAGATTGTGACAGCAAAAGGGAAAAGCATGCCTAATACTTTCCTTTATAGCAAAGCTCTTGCGATGGCTTATAACCCTTGAAAATGTTCAGCTCTCAAATTGAAATTTACTACCACTGGTCACTCGTCAAGACTCAGTTCTCAGTGAAATTACAAGGTGCTTGCTTTGTTTATTTAACATAATAAGGAATTAAAACTGAAGCAAAAGTACCTATAAGGGTTTGTTTGTTTGGGGTTTTTTTGCTATTAAATGTGAAATATTGAATAATATTGGGAGCAACTGTTGCTCCTCAGCAGATTACTACAGCAGGAGATATTTTGTCACAGAAGAATTGTTGGCAGAGAGTTCTGCAAGTACATGTTAATGCATTTTGCTCGAGGCCAGACAAGTTGTCAGAGGCAGGTCAGGATGCATATTCCAGTGTTCCCGACTTCCTGTGTTGGTTGACATGTTTATAACAAAGTTCATCTGTTGATGCAAAGACTACCTTTGTTAAAAATTAATCCTGAC
>NW_010302854.1:0-1969 GCF_000700745.2 Antrostomus carolinensis | reverse complement strand
GTGTATGGTACCACCGTTTATGAAGTTTAAAATGGAAGATTTGCAATATCTGTAACTAGGAAGTAACAAAGGCATAAGGTTGTACATAAAAACTTCTTTTCCTTTTTCACTGAAGTAGGACATGAATGAACTGCACAGGATCTGTAGCTACATGAGAGGATTTTAATATGATTATTGTCAGAGTATGGAAGTCTCAGGGTCTGCAGAAACATTAAACCATATGTTGGAGAAATGGTTTCTGACAAGCCATTGCTCTCTGCAGAGAGGGTGCACTGAGGCCACTCACCTAGTGGTCCTGGCATTTGCTGCTGGGCTTTCCACTAAGTAGTTTGCTAAAATGTTATATGTGCTTTTGAATAATTTTCTGACCAGTGAAGTGTTTTGTTTTCTTTCTTTCTAAAAAAAAAAATCCTGTGAGAGAGTGTAGGAGTTGTTTTATTTCTTCCATCTGAAATAACTGAAAACTCTATCCATGCTATAGAGTAGTATATGTTCCAAGAAGCATACATAGGAGATAAAACCATTACCTGCTATGTGGGATACCTTCTTAATATTCTACTCAATGTCTATAGAATGCAATTACTTAGTCCCTATTAGGTGGTATAAGACAAAACTAATTCTGGGGAAAATGTTCAAAAGTGCATAAATGGCAGAGAAGACAAAATCCTATTTTAACTAGAGGTTTCTTAGACACTGCAATAAAGAGTGAAAAAAGCTCTTTAAAAATGTGTCCTATTTAAATTAAAAGAAAAAGTTATTATCTAGCAATATAGTTTATATTCTGCCAATCACCATGGTACAATGAGTTCAATAAAAAAGAAGCAAAATGTACTTTAAAAAATCCCCCAAGATATGTTAAACTAAGTAGGAAAATACAAGGATGTCATTCTGTGGCATTATTTCAAACACTGGCACTTGCTGATAAGGAGCTATTATAATCCCCTCTGGAAAACTCTTCCTATTCCCTCCTTGCTGTTAAACTGGGCGCCGCCTAGAATCTGTCAGACTAAAGACCAAGAGCACCGAAAGCCACCTTTATGTCTCTCCCCCTATCATCATCTTTCCTGCAAGTGTTACATGCTTTGAAGCTGCTGAAGTGAGAAGGTTGGTTCTATAATTCATTTATCACTGGGCTACTACCACCACAGAAAAAAGTTTGACTGTCATAATCTGTGACTTGAATGTCCTCCCTGGTGAGGTGGGACTTGTGCTGCCTGTGTCCCAGTGGTCTTTAAATATCTCAAATTGGTGGGATGGCACCAGCAGCAGAGAGCCTGCCAAAAGCATCCCATCAATTCAAGGTATTTAACTTAGATACCTGAGTTAGGAGTGTGGTTGCATCAAACTTCATCTGTAGTCAAGAGAAGGACAGGCAGACACTTGGTGAAAATTAATCACATAATTAATCAGACTATTTCTGCAATTTTCATCACTGATGTGTTTTAATTAATGTCAATCTCATTCTCCCTATGAGTCAGCAGAAACAACACCCAGGAACACCACAGGACAAGGCCCAGGTTTTGGGTTGAATTAATAGAATCACAGAATGGTAGGGGTTGGAAGGGACCTCTGGAGATCATCTAGTCCACCCCCCTGCCAAAGCCAGTTCACCTAGAGCAGGTTGCACAGGACTGCATCCAGGTGGGCTTTGGATATCTCCAGAGAAGGAGACTCCACAACCTCTCTGGGCAGCCTGTCCCAGTGCTCCAACACCCTCACAGTAAATAATTTTTTCCTCATGTTTAAGCAGAACCTCCTGCATTCCAGCTTGTGCCCATTGCCCCTTGTCCTACCACCGGCCACCACTGAAAAGAGTCTGGCCTCATCCTCTTGACACCCACCCTTTAGATATTTTTAAACATTGATAAGATCCCCTCTCAGTCTTCTCTTTTCTAGGCTAAACAGACCCAGCTCTCTCAACAGATCCAGCTTTCTCAATCTCTCCTCATAAGAAAGATGCTCCAGCCCC
>NW_010302853.1:0-3102 GCF_000700745.2 Antrostomus carolinensis | reverse complement strand
CTCTGGAGATGTTCAAAACCCGTCTGGACACATTCATGTGCAACCTGATGCAGGGAACCTGCTTTGTCAGGGGGGTTGGACTGGATGATCTCCTGAGGTCCCTTCCAACCCCCACCAGTCTGTGATTCTGTGATTCTGCTTACACTGCATTTATTGACCCTTTTCTCTTACCCTGGCATACATGTGCATTAGACATCAAGGGTTTGAAAACAATAAAAAATATCCCACAATGAAGACCACATTCAATGGATGTTGCCCAATGCTTCAAAGCTTAAAGGAAAAAAGTACTGAGTACAAAGTGCAATTTGCATTTGCAAAACTAAGACCTTAAGTTCAACGCAGATTGCCGATCAGTTTCTTTTCTATTTAAGAGAAGCTTTGACTTCTAAGCCTGAGAACAGGAGATGTGACAGAAATGTTGACAAGACGGACTTGTTCCTATTACGACTTCCTTCATGAGAGACTGAAGGGAAACAGCTTGGGTGCCTGAGATAGCCAGGTTAGGAGGAAAGGGCTGAACATAGCTGGATATGGCTCTACAGCCTGCAACTCAATAAAAGGTTAGTCCTGTGCTTTTACTGAAGAGTCATAAGCCATGCCGCAAAGCACAATCCCAGGTTTTGTTCCTCATGCTTTTAAAGGACTGGATGCCTCTCAGTTTAGGGGGAGAAAATTACAATATTTAGAGGAAGTGTCGCAGCAAACACCTTCCCATTCTAAAGCCAATTCTGTACTCTCTTGCTTTTTTGCACTCTCTAGCAGAGTTGCAAAGAGCCCTTATTTTCTGTGTTGCTTATCTACTGGAACTGCTCTCTGACTCCAAATTACTTACCTTGGTTGAAGAAACGGCTTATTCTAGATGTGAAGAAACTTCTACTGGCCCTTTGTTACAGTCTTAGCTGGCCAAAAGAAATGGCTGCAATTTAATGTTTGCTTAAATTGTAAATCATGTCCAGAATTACTCAACTAATTCTGGTTAGAGATAGAAATTAAATACTGCAAATGCCCACATTGTAAGAGTTGAGAGCACCTACAATGAAAAATGTTCTAATTCTCTAGAGAAAAAAACAAATCAAACCAAAATGCTGGCTACGGTGGGGAAAGAATGGGACAGAAAATAAGACGATCCTTTTAAAGAATGCTGGCCACTTGATGTTCTGGTGCTACATCAGATATGCTTAAATGCTTAAAATACACAGTTGTGTGTCTCAGCTTTATACTTTATAGCATGGTCCTTGCTTTCTTGAGGGCAAAGAACCTGGGGAATTTTCAACAATTTTAAGTTTGTGCCTGCTGCTGAACACCCACTCTATCTGATAACCATGTAGCAACAGGCGGTAAGCTCAGATCTGCCACGGTGAAAGCACTTTAGAGATGATGTGCCTCATTATTTGAAAGGACAGACTAATTTCAGGGAGCTCTAACCGTTTCATGCAGCAATAAATGGGGGGAGTCTAATCTCTGGAATCATTAGTTCTATCTTAAATATGCATATTTGCATTAACACTTTGAGGTAGGATTTCGAAACTAACAGGTAGGATTTCAAAAGTAACATCAAGAAATCCAGGCTGGTTCTTTACTGATAAATCTGCTTTCTTACTCTGGTTTAACTAGAGCGTTAAACCAGAGTAAGGTGGAGTTCTAGAGTACCTGTAGAGGTACCTGTAGAGGTACTCTAGAAGAGCTACTCCCTTCACTCTGGAATAATTAGTCCAAATAAATCAATTTTATTAATTTCATTACAAAAATATTCTTCCATTCCATCACACTATTGAAGTTACCCAAAAGTGTATTTCTGTAACGGGGCCTACACCAAAGCCAAACATTTCAGGGGAAAGATAAGGAGCAATGGCCAGTTCCCGGGTAATAAAAAAGAGACTAAAGCCCAATGTAGTTAAGTTCTGAATTTACTGTTTTGCATTTTTTTTCCTGAAGGTAAATGGCTTTGTGAAAGACAGTTGGAGGTGGTTTTGTTCTTTCAGAGATAGACAGCTTGATATATGCTTTTAAGCTTAATATATTTGTTTTGCTCAGTATTATTCACTCCTTGCTATGAGGAGTTGAAGATCTTAACTCTTGGGAAGCTCTCCTTTAAATGTGCACCTCACCTGAAAAGGCAGAGTTTTACCTTGGTGGCAGCACACCCTCTGCAGAAGGAGCAGTTCACCAGCATCCTGTTAAAGACCTGCCACCTGTGAAGAAGAGCTTCACCCTTTGACTCAGCTGTGATTGCTCTTGATGCATCCTGCTCGCTGACCGAAGCACAGAGTTGGGGGACCATATCCTGCTCTGACTTTTCAAGAATCACAGAATCCCAGACTGGTTTGGGTTGGAAGGGACCTTAAAGCTCACCCAGTCCCAACCCCCCTGCCAGCAGCAGGGACACCTTCCACTAGACCAGGTTGCTCAAAGCCTCATCCAACCTGGCTGAGAACACTTCCAGGGAGGAGCAGCCACAGCTTCTCTGGGCAACCTGGGACACTGTCTCACCACCCTCACACCAAAGAATTTCTTCCTCACATCTCATCTCCATCTCCCCGCTCCCAGTTTCAAGCCATCACTCTTCGTCCTGTCACTCCCTGCCCTTGGCCAAAGTCCCTCCCCAGCCTTCCTGGAGCCCCTTCAGGTACTGGGAGGCCACTAGAAGGTCTCCCCAGAGCCTTCTCTTCTCCAGGCTGAACAGCCCCAACTCTCTCAGCCTGTCCTCACAGCAAAGAACAAGGCTCCTATCAGAAACACTCTCCGATACGTACGTAAAGGACAGGACATCATTTTGTGGACCAGCCATGGCCCTGGGATGTGTGGTCTCAGCTGGGCCTCACCACATGCCCAGCAGCTGCATCAAAGAGCTTTTGGCTCTGAAGGCAACAGCTGGTGGAGGAGCCTTTTGACGCTTCCCTTTCTGTTGCTTTTGAGGCGATTTTGGGCTTTGCCCTGGGGACTCTTCCTATTCCTTGCCCAAGGAAGCGGGGAGAGCTCTCTGTGGTGTGGGCAGGTTTCCTGAGGGGCCTGCGGGAGCCGCTTTGGGTGAGGAGAGCGGGACGTGGCCTTGCAGCACGGGCCTTTCTTGGCCCAGCGGGAGCCCCTGGCAGCACTGTCCCA
>NW_010302852.1:0-36591 GCF_000700745.2 Antrostomus carolinensis | reverse complement strand
GGATGAGCTTTAAGGTCCCTTCCAATCCACAACATTCTATGATTCTATGATTTCCTCTTGTCCTAACCACATACCAACACATTCGGTATCGTCATAATAGACCATTTATAGTTGTTTATTTTAAGAAATGTACAAAGAAAAATGGCTCCAGCTCACACAAATCCTGCTCTTTGGCATTTTCTTTCCCCCCATCACTGACAACATGAACGTACAAGCAGCATTGATTGTGAATCACAATCTGGGCTGGAAAGGACCGTGCCATGGATGCTTCCCATGCAAACACCAGTTAAAGTGACTCAGGTTCCTGTTCCAGGGAGCAGGATTCACCCTACACCTGAACATGGAGCATCCGTAACGACTCTGTGCCAAAATCAGCCCAAGAAAAAATATATAATTATAATAATAATTAAAAAAAAGACAGACCTTTGGCTTCAAGAAGCAGCCCTTGTTTTAAATGGAAGAGGTTTTGGTTCATGTTTGTTTTGATCTCAAGAGGATTTTGGTTTTTTCTCCCCTTTTTGAAGGCAGAGATGAACTGTCCAGAGGTGAACACAGTCCAGAGATGAACTCAGGGCCCTTTGAACAGTTTTTTTAATTTACCTTCCTTTTTCCCACCTGTGTAAAGAGCAGTAAAACCCTTTTCCCCTTGGGAAAACCCTCCTCTGCCCAGAGGTTTCCTGGTGAGGACCTCCCTGGCCCCATGAGGCTCTGCAGATGCCACCAGGTCCTCTTCAGAGCCCCAGCCAAGGGAAGGATGCTCTGCCCGAGTGTTTTGGGAATTTACACCCTGGTGGGAGCATTAATTGCATTAAGGTCCCCGTTGCTCGGTGTCTGATGGGATTTGAAGGACCTCGTTGAAGCAGCTCATTGCAAGGACCCTTCAAAGACCATCTCCAATCTCCAGGGATGCATCTCGTTAATTAACACCAACCAAGAGCGCTCCACCTTGACATTTCCTCTTGCTATGGAGCTTGAAGAAACCCTGGAGGATTTTACAACAGAGCCTGGGGATTCTTGGAGGAGGTTCTCCAAACCTACCCTTGGCCATCGCTTTCCTGCCACGAAATCTGGCTGAAAATGGGAAAACAGAGAAGCATGAATAGAAATATTTCCATTCGTACCGTGGAGACCTGAATGACTTATGGTTTCAATGCATATTCAGAGACTTTTAAAAACCTGATATTGAACCCTGAGAACATATCTGCAGATGCTTTGTTTGGGCGACGCAAACAAATCTGTTAAGACATAATTGCACTTTCTCTGTATATAACAAAATAATAATAATAATTAAAATATCCATAAAGCTTATTCAAATATTCAAATGAAAGGTGCTAATTTAAGACATTGGAGATTTTTTTGCTGTTGTTGTTCACAAAACCTTGTGTTTTCTGTAACTATTCCTGGTATTATTTCACTTGGCTCATCTTTCACTGGCTACTCGGCCGCGCTCTGAAAGAACAAGAGACAAGAGAAACCTCTTGATTGTGAAATAACATCAGTGAATAATTACTTGAAGTAAATAAAGTTCCGCCGTACTCATTTGTTCATGTCTGAAAACCATCGTTACCGTGATGAGATCATTTCCAAACGACCATGTTTCTCTTTCACCATCACCAGAGAGATTTCACATTGAATTCTCAGAAGAAAAAAAAAAAAATTAAACTCTTTGCAAGTGCAACGAGTTGTAAAAACCAAGATCAGGAAGAGACCTTGCTTCGAAAGTTAAGGTGTCTACTTGAAATATCTGAAATTAGCTCAATATCTGAGATCTCTTGATCTGTGTATGGAAGAGCTCTTGAAAAGGAGATACAAGTGAAGTCTCTTCAGGCTGGGTGAGAGGTGGAACCCTCCTCCTGTTATACCAGCGACTCTTTCACAACGCGTTCCTTATCTCCTGCTTTCGCTTCACCAGGAGCATCTCGAGTCTCTGAGCTGGGAATGGGCTCGAGCCCAAAGGCAGGAGCTGTCTCCACATCTGTCCCACTGTTCCCATACATCTCGTGCATTTTGGTGGCGATCAAACCTTCCTTCTCGGGTGCGTCCTCTCTCAGGTCATCCTCATCCTTACTGTGCCTGTACATGTAGGATGCCTGCTTCACAGAGCGCCTCAGGAGGTACCTCCTGAAAGCCCTCTGGATTTTTGTAGCACAGACTTCCTCGTGTTTCCTTTTCAGAGTGGTGGTGATGGGTTCATAGGAAACCTTTGAGGGGTTTGCAGCCATGAACTTCTCCTCCATAGTGGCTTTCAAGGCATCCATCTCTCCTGAGTCTCCCAGTACTTCCTTAGTCAGGGCAAAGAGGATGTCCAGACAGTGGATTTTGTCCCCAGCAACCATTGGTAGATCCATGGTGATTAGCTTGATCTTGTTTGGCTTGGGAATTTTGAGTGGCTCCTGTAAGGTGTCTACAAAGTCAGACAAGGTGCTGTACTCAATGAACTGGGTGGCATCTGGGTCAAACTTCTCCCAAGTTTCATAAAACATTTCAAAATCATCTTCACAGAGTGGTTCGCTGCTCTCCTCTGTGGCCACGTTGAAGTTCTCCAGGATGATGGCAATGTACATATTCACCACGATGAGAAAGGAAATGATGATGTAGCTGCAGAAGAAGAAGATGCCAATGGCTGGGTTGCCACAGTCCCCTTTTACCGAACTACCAGGGTTTTCCAGGTCAGGGTCACAGTCAGGGGGGCCGCTGTTCAAGATTGGGTTGAGGAGGCCATCCCATCCAGCTGAGGTGGTGATCTGGAAGAGGCAGATGATGCTGTTCCCAAAAGTTTCGAAGTTGAAGATGTCATCGATCCCTGACTCCTTCTTTACATAGGCAAAGTTGGACATCCCAAAGATGGAGTAGATGAACATGACGAGGAAAAGCAGGAGGCCGATGTTGAAGAGGGCGGGCAGGGACATCATCAGAGCAAACAGGAGAGTCCGGATGCCTTTTGCCCCACGGATCAGCCGGAGGACACGGCCGATCCTTGCTAGCCTGATGACCCTGAAGAGGGTGGGTGATACAAAATACTTCTCTATGATGTCCGAGAGGACAATACCTGTGAAAGGATGAAAAAGAGGTGAGCATGCCATGCAGCCAACATAGGGAGGTGAGGTGGAGCTACTCTGCTCCATCTGCTGTGGTTGGGAAGATAGAGGCAGATGGGGCCACCTCCAATGGCACACAGGTCTCTGCTCTGCTGGTGGCAAAGGGAATGTCTTCAAAAATATCTCTGAGCACGTATACAAAGGTTAAGTGCTGGCTGCTCTGTTTCAGCAGTGCCCCTGTGCAACATGGAGACAAGGGGAACCCAACACCAGGGAGAAGTGGGACAGAATCCCAGCCCTTCACCCTGCCTGGCCTCACATCTGTCTTGTCCTGTTGGCTTGGCCCACTCAAAGTGTGGGTGTAAGGGGGGGGGCAGTGACATTTTGCTGGCTGTAGACCAGGCAGATCATCTCCACCTTTTGTTATATGACGGGACCCCTGAGGAACCAGTGGAACCAGCAGGACTCACCTAAGATGGAAAGGATGACCACCACAAAGTCAAAGATGTTCCAGCCAATAGTGAAGTAATAGTAGCGCAAGGCAAACATTTTGAGCACACACTCTCCAGTGAAGATGACAATGAAGACCAGGTTGATCTTGTAGAGGACAGATGTTTTGGCTTCACTTTGATCATCTGTTTCAACCATCATGGTCACCATGTTAAGACAAATCAGGATCATGATGGTTATGTCAAACACTTGCTTTGTAACGAAGTCAAACACCATCCCTTGAAACTTGTTCTGCCATAAGGGCCACGTGGGTGATGATGGAGAACCAGAGGTGAGGTGGGAACACGGGACAGACACACACAAAACAAAGACAACAGAAAAAGAAGAAGGAATTGTATTTAAAAGAGTGCAGAAAACCTCAGGGTTGTGCTCAGTACGCAGGTCTTATGTCCTCAAAAGCTATGGGAGAAGGATACCCAGCACCTTGTGTGATGAAACCCACTTGGTAACACCATGCCCAGGAGCTGTGGGCACAGGGGACAGTTTCTATCTAATTATACCCACAGCCAAAGCAACAGGGCAAAAATAAACACACGGGAAAGGGCCTCGCTTGAGCAGGGCTGTGAAAACCAAACCCGAGTCACAACTGCGCAGGTATTGGCTGGACCAGTGTCCCTTCCAGGGGTGTTGAAAGCTGAGCTTTCCCCAGGTCTAACTCCCCCCAAGAGAGGAGCTGGGAGCTGAGCTCAGAGAAAAACCTAATCCCTGCAAAAAGGATCCCCCACTTGCCCGTGCCAGCAGACCCAGGGCTGAAGAGCAGATCCAAAGGAGGTTGCCTGATGTGAACCTCTTCTGGAGCCCCAGCTCTTAGCAAGGTCCTGTCTGAAGAGTAGCAATGGGGAGCCAGGATTTGGCTCAGGTCTTCCTGAGACCCTTCTTATTCTCTTTGGGACAGTTGGTGACAGTTGGCCTTCCCCCTGCACTCCAAAGGGATTAACCCAACATACCGATGGCCTGGGGATGGGCTTCTGGGGTTTCTTGGAGCCAAGCTTCTTCATGGCATTATAGTATTTCTTCTGCTCTTCTGTCATGAAGATGTCTTTGCCTCCAAAGTATAAAGGGAATCACCACTGTTAGTCTTGGGAACTCACTTCTTTCTACCAAGCATCTCTGACCACACTCCTTTCCACCAAACATCTCCAGCCAAGCTCCTACCAGGCATCACCTGCTGCACTGACTCTCTGAGACCTACTTCCCCCAGTTCACAGCACCCATGGGTGCTCACCCCAGTGCTGTGGTTTCCTCCTGCAGAGGTAAAATTCTGCCTCCCAGCCCACTGCAGCACATGGGGAACCCCACACTATGCTGGGGATCACCCCTCTCCTTGCTGGCCAGGTCCTGCTGGGACTGAGACAGCATCTCAGTGTGCTTCAGACCTCACTCGGCACAAACAACGTGCTCTGTGTTCCCCACCCTCCGCAGCCCCAGGGTATCTGTCCTGTGCTACTTGCTTGAAAGCAGAAGTTGAGACTCCCCTTGATGTATGGAAAAATAATGAGAAAGGGTCACAGGGTGGGAAGAGACAATAAGAGTGATGGCACAGGCGAGAGAAGACATGGCCTCCCTGGCCTCCTCCTTCTGCATCCATAGGTGAAATCCACCACAAATGCTGCGACCAGGACACAAAGCCCCCTGTGCTGTTTGTCCAGCTCTCCTTGTTCACTCTGCAGGAAGCCACTAATGGGTAACAACCCTGGGGTCCACCTGAGCCCCCAGCATGGTGGCCCTGATTCCTTCACCCCATGACTGTGCTGTTCCCCTCCATCCTGGACCAACACTCCAGGAGACAGCAGTGGCTGCAGGACCCCAAAAATACTTATCTTTTTCTTCTGCTGGTTGAAGTTGTCAATGATGACACCGATAAAGAGGTTTAGGGTGAAGAAGGCACCAAAGATGATGAAGATGACAAAGTAGATGTACATGTAGATGTTGATCTCATACACTGGCTGCTCTTCAATCTGACCAGGAGAGACGGGACACGTAAGACTAACCCTCTCCGGAGAGCCTGTCCCCAAACCTCTAGACAAGGGGTCACTGTCTCCAGGCAGAGCTGTGGGGTGACTGCTCCAAAACTTTTGGCAGATGCTGTGTGGGTTGAGTGGTCCCTGTGGGACCGGCCATGGGAAGTGACATCCAAGTGACACCAGCTGCTGACCCCTGATCCCACAGCATGGGCTGGAGAATAGGAAAGGATGCCCATGTGCAGTGATATCAACGAGGAAACTTGAGTTTCTTCCTCCCAATAATCAGCTTTGAAAGGAGAAGTGGTCTAATTTGTGCCACGCCAGCAGGTGGGGGTGGCACAGCCTGGCAGCCTCAGAAACACTCCTCATCTCGAGGGGCATCGCTTCATTCTGCTCCATATTTGACCGGGGACATCCCAAGATGTCACAGCTGGCTTCCCTCATTTTGAATAAAGATCTTGGCAGAAAAGAGCAGGTGCTGGGGGTAGGAGGTTTGGAGTCTCCTTCTCTGGAGATGTTCAAACCCCACCTGGATCCTGTGCAACCTGCTCTGGGTGTCCCTGCTTTGGCAGGGGGGTTGGACTGGGTGATCTCCTGAGGTCCCTTCCAACCCTTATGATTCTGTGATTCTCCTGCAGGGTGAAGGATGAGCCCTCCAGGTTGGTGTCATAGAGGTAGAACAGGGATTTTGGATGACAAGGCTGAAGCTGAGTGGAGTGGGCTCAGCCTCAGCTATAGCACAGGTGGGGTGGGAGCCTGGTGTGGGGGCCAGGCTGCAGCTGGGGTGCAGGTGACAATGACATGGGTGGCACAGGGACACAACTGGCTGCTCTTTTTCATAGAATCACAGACTGGTTTGGGTTGGAAGGGACCTTTCAAGATCATCCAGTCCAACCCCCTGCAATGACAGGGACATCTTCAACCAGACCAGGTTGCTCAGAGCCCTGTCCAACCTGACCTGGAATGGTTCCAGGGATGGGGCTTCTACCACCTCTCTGGGCAACCTGGGCCAGTGTCTCACCACCTCATTGTGAAAAATTTTCTTCCTTCTATCCAGTCTAAATCTTCCCTCTTTTAGTTTAAAACCATTTCCCCTCGTCCTGTCACTACAGATCCTGCTCAAAAGTCTGTCCCCATCTTTCTTACAGGCCCTTCAAGTATTGAAGGTGCAATAAGGTCTCCCCGGAGCCTTCTCTTCTCCAGGCTGAACAGCCCCAACTCTCTCAGCCTGTCCTCACAGCAGAGCTGCTTCAGCCCTCTGAGCACTTCCGTGGCCTCCTCTGTCCCTGCTCCAGCAGCTCCATGTCTTTCCTGCACTGAGGATCTCGGAGCTGGACACATCATCAGGAGGGATGTTCTGGGGGTTTCTCCACCCTTCAGCCCATGTTCTAGCAGAAGCCATGGGTGGGATGCAGGCAGCCCCTGGCATCAAAGGGCAGAACCAGAGGGGATGCTGAAGCCGAGGGGTCCATCCCCAGCCCACCCTGAGCTGTGCTTTGACCCCAGGACTCTGATCCCAGTCTGGAACCGACCCGGGTGGGATGGTGCTGGTTGTGAGACATTGGTGCTTGTCCCCTCACCTCACGTGAGTCCACGGCAGCATACATGATGTCCATCCAGCCTTTGAAGGTTGCCTGCAGGGACAGCGGAGAAGAAAACATTCACTGGAAGGTGTCTGGGGTGAGGGAGGGAGGAAGGGGAGGGCAATGGGTGTGTGTTTGGGCTTCAGCTTGGAAATTTAGCTCTGGCCATGCCTGCTCAGGCTGGAGATCTTCCCTTCTCCATGGGAATGTCAGGAGAGGGACTATGAGTTGAATCCACAAGAACATTGCCCCAGTGCAGAAATACTGAGATTTGCACACACAAACATGGGCCACTTGCATGGACCATCCTGGGGCTGAAGTTACCAGTGACTTCCCAAAACACCAAGTTGGGAAAAGAAGCAACTGACTCTTTTTCTCCCCAAACTAAAGTGTATTTTCCCAAAGGCAGAGCTGTGCTGGGAGCAACTGCCTCCCTCCCGCTCCCGAACTGTGCCACCTCCATAGCTCTGTCTTCTGATATCTGCTGGATCCTGATCCTGGTGGGGTGGAGAGGGCTACACAGCATCTTTTTAAGCCTTTTGCTACTCATTTGTTAAACAAAAAGCCCAAACATCTTGTTTCCTGAATCTGATGGAACAACAAACCTGAAGAGGAAGCTGAATTTAAAGCTGCTTCATCAACTTGGGTCATACTTTGATTCTGCAGCCACCAGTTCTCCTGGATCTGGTGGCACTGACCTCAACCCACCCAATAACCGAGCCCATACCTGTATTTTTATTAAATTTGCAGTGAGCAGTTGCCCTTCTGCTGGCCTGGCTCAGCTCTGGTGGGTTCAGTGGGACCACGGTGGCATTTGCCCACTGCCCTGCAGAGGACACGGGGACACACACACACACACACAGGCTCTTTTTCCAGTTGTCATCTTCAACATGCAGAACTCTTGCAGCTGCCTGAACTTCAAATGGGTGGGGGGAAAAGAGTCTCCCCTCCTTGCTCCTGCATCCCTGTTGTGCAGAGGACTCCTTGTATCTCCAGGCTTGGTGCTACCTACGCTCATCCACAGCAGGTCCCTGGTGACACTTAATCTTCCCCTCTCATCTCCCTGTCCCTTTCCTCCTTAGCTCTGCAGGGTTTTTTGTGTTAAATACCAATTTTGGAGCTAACAAGCAGCCAAGAGGTCCCATCTGGGCACCAAAGCATCATCTCACTTCAGCTCTGATGCTCTTCATGCTGCCCTGCTGTGGCAGTGCACGTCTTGGAGGGATGGGAGCTGCTTTTCTTACTTACCACCTGCAGCAAGGAGAGGTATCCCAAGCCCACGTTGTCAAAGTTGACCTTGACGTTGACCCATCTGACCTCGTTGGTGTGGAGGAGGGCCATGCAGTCACTCTTGTTGTTCACCACGCTGATGTCGAAGAGCTCCCCTGTGGTGGTGTTGACGCATCGATAGTACTTCCCCGCAAAGAGGTTCACCCCCATGATGCTGAATATCAGCCAGAAGATGAGGCAGACCAGCAGGACGTTCATGATGGAGGGGATGGCACCCAACAAGGCATTCACCACCACCTGCAAGGGGAGAAAACACCTTGGAGGACCTGGCTGGGGAACCAGACCAGCCATAACGTGCACCTTCATGTCCCTGTGCCCCAGCTTTACCCTCCTCAGCAGCACCAAGTGGGCTCAGACTGGACCAAAGGTACCTGAGCATCAAACCCACTGGTCTGGAGGCCCCTGAAAACCAACTGGGATGGATCCCTGATGTAGGTGGTTGCTGAAAGGTGCTGGTTGCATGACTGTGTCAGAGCCAGCAACACACAGGGGAGACACCTACCCTCATGCCTTCAAATCTGGACAGGGCACGCAGTGGTCTCAGAGCCCTCAGCGTCCGCAGGGACTTGATGGCTCCCAGCTCGGAGTATCCCAGCCAGTTCGCTGTCAGGCTGACAATGGAGACCTGGAAGGAGCAGCCCAAAGGATTAGCAGCATCTCATAGGATCATAGACTGGTTTGGGTGGGAAGGGACCTTTCAAGGTCATCTAGTCCAACCCCCCTGCAGTGAGCAGGGACATCTTCAACCAGATCAGGTTGCTCAGAGCTCTATCCAGCCCTAAGCTTCAATGTTTCCAGGGATGGGGCATCTACCACGTCTCTGGGCAACCTGGGCCAGGGTCTCACCACCCTCACTGTAAAAAATTTCCATCTCAGATGGAAACAATGGAGAGGAACTGAACCACAACCCTGCAGCTCCTGCACATCGCTCTCTCCCCAGTGCTCCCTCAGGCCTGTGACCCTCATGCTCTTTTGGGACACAGGGACATTGAGTCCTTGGGTCCCTGGTGACCAGCTAGCTGGAGGATATCCCTACCTCTTGGGTATGAGGGTGGAGGTGATGAGGGACGCAGAAATACTGCAAAGGTGGAATGGCCTGCTGTGTCAAGGAGCATTTGGGAGACCCTATTCCCTTTCACATCTCTACTGGAGTCTGGTAGAACACCATGGGATTGTTCTTGGCTTGAGGGTAAAAAAAGAAAGGGTCTGAAAGGGTTTCTTCAACCAGGGAAAGAAGTGGACCTTCCTGTGGAGGATCATTATTTTAAGCAATGGTCTAAGCCCTCATTCCACAGCCACCCCATTGTCCTTTAAAATACAATAGGGGTTCATCTCCCACAGCTACAATCCCCTAATGCACCCAAATCTCTTGGCCGACTATGGCTCTAGAGGTGCTCATCAGACAACACTTACATCAACGATAAGGAAATCCAGCCAGCACCACGCGTTGGTGAAGTACACCTTGAAGCCATAGGCCACCCACTTGAGCAACATCTCAATGACAAAGATGTAGGAGAAGACCTTATCAGCGTACTCCAGGATGGTGCGTATCACCTTTCGTTGTTCAATGTAGATGTCCTCAAAAGCCTGGAAGAGGTGTGGAGCTATGTGACAGTCATTCTTCCATTAGACCCACTGCACTGCTCAGCACAGCATCATCCATGCTTGCATTGCCCCTGCTTTCCTAGGGCTTGGGGTGGCTTGAGAAGCTGAGAACCTAACTACAGGTGGCATTTACTGATGCACCTGATCAACATGGGGTCTAGCTCTTGTTTGCAAGCTCTTGTTGGCTGTGTAGAGCAATGTTTGTCCTAAAGCAAAGCTTCAGTGAATCAAACATCCAGTTGCATCAAATTCCCACCAGTTTGAGAACAAGTCAAAAACCAGGACACCAACCTGCAACCTTGGGATGCTTTCATAGTTTTGAAAACGTTCTTAGGTGTTTGGGTTACTGCCACGTCCATGAGACATGGCAAACATCATAAGGAATCGGAGGTGTGGGCATGGCGACCAGCACAGCTGGTTTAGCTACAAGGTCAGACATGAACTTCAAAGCATGATGCAGACACATAAAGTATGTCTGAAAACCAGTTCAGTCCCTCTGTCCTCCTTCCCTCTCTACCTCCAAACGTGCAGAGAAGTTGGTCTCCCCATTAACCCTGTGTTTACAGGAGCAGCTGAGATGTATCCAGCCCAAACACTCAGAGAGGACCAACAGGCTGACACGCAGCTTTTTAATGAGGTTGATTTAAATGGACAGCCAGGTTCTGGGAGGTGGCACCAGTCAGTGGCTGGAAGTGCTGAACAACAAAATTATAACCATGGATTGTTCATAAAGCACCTCCCAACAGCTGGTTATGGAGGCAGTGAAATAAGGAACCATCCACATAAAGCTCAATAGATGGTGCAGATAGGTCATGGTTGACCTTCAGAGTAGGATGGGAGGTTGTAGACAGTCACATCCCCTTGAGCTCATGGACCACAGCCCATGGTGGATGCTGGGGTTGGTTGTGCAGGGGTGACTGTACCAGTGCAAGGCTCTTGGAGGACAAGGGAGGGATGTTCACATCCCCTTGCAAGGTTGTACATTGGGCAGATCTGAGACAAATGAGGGTTTAAATCAAACATCTGCCCACAGCTGTGTTATTTTGCACAGGAGACAATCAGGAGATGCCCAGAGCCCCTGGTGCTGCTGCCTGGGTCCTGCCTGTGTTCCTGGACTCCAACCAACCTGGGGAGCTGCTGCAGAGAGCAAATGGGACAGAGTGAAAGGTGGGACCTACCAGCGCTCCGCTGCTGAGGAGGATCATGAAGACGATGAAGGTCTCAAACCAGTCGTGCTCCACGATGCGGAAGCAGGTTTTGCGGATGTTCCACCAAATCTTTCCTCTGTCGCTGGTGATGTCCACATAGAGGCAGGGAAACCTCTTCACACAGGCTGGGGATGGGACAAAGAGCTGTGGGTTATCTCCTGGCCGGGGTGTTTCCACCAACACAACACTGCTTGTGCTTTTATTGTCTTTTCAAACCCTCCTAGGTGGAGGCTGAAGCAGGACCCTGCTGGGTTTGAGGGTGTGCATGCAGGAAGGGAGCCCCATGGGGACCATCTCCTTGGTAGCACAGGAGCTTTTGGAGTTTGGTCTGAGCTAAGTGAGCCTGGGGGTTATGCTGTAAGAATTGGTTGGCAATGATCACTCCATACACACCTCCTCCTCTCCCCAAGGTTCCCTACCTTCAGTGAAGCACTCTTCAGGCTCATTGCTGTCCTCAGCCTCTTCTGCCACCTCTTCCTCCACTGGTGGTGGGGGTTTGTAATCCACAGTGCTGCACAGGGACGATGCGTTGTCACTGGAGAGGGGATTCTGCAAAGAGAGAGGAGGACAGAGGAGGATTCAGGCTGGGCTGCCCTGCAGAAGGGATCTCCCAGGCTATGGCTGCCTTCAGCCATCCTCCAGCTCCTCCTGTCCCCACTGAAGGAGCCAGCTGGTGGGTTCCCCTTGCTTGAAGGCTGCTCCGAGTCCCTTTCCTATGAAAACTTTCCCTTCCTATGTTCCTTTCAGTACAAGAAAGACATGGAGCTACTGGAGCAGGGACAGAGGAGGCCATGGAAATGCTCAGAGGGCTGGAGCAGCTCTGCTGTGAGGACAGGCTGAGAGAGTTGGGGCTGTTCAGCCTGGAGAAGAGAAGGCTCCAGGGAGACCTTATTGGACTTTCAATACTTGAAGGGCCTGTAAGAAAGATGGGGACAGACTTTTGAGCAGGTCCTGTAGTGACAGGACGAGGGGAAATGGTTTAAACTAAAAGAGGGGAGGTTCAGATGAGATAGAAGGAAGAAATTTTTCACAGTGAGGGTGGTGAAACCCTGGCCCAGGTTGCCCAGAGAGGTGGTAGAAGCCCCATCCCTGGAAACATTCCAGGTCAGGTTGGACAGGGCTCTGAGCAACCTGGTCTGGTTGAAGATGTCCCTGTCACTGCAGGGGGTCTGACTGGATGACCTTGAAAGGTCCCTTCCAACCCAAACTATTTATTGATTCTATGAAAACGCAGCCCAGAGTGAAGCTGTTGAATTGTTCATGTCTGCAAACCTTGGAGGATCATTGGCACATGAGTTTGTACATTTTGCTTTTCATCCAGGTTCAGAGGAGCAAAAGGTCCCCTGAGCCCAGTCTTCCTCTCCACACAGCAAGTCCACCTCCCATCCACTTGCATCATCATCTCAGGCTGATTTTCTCACCTCCATCCAAGAATTGCCCTGCCAAACACCCTGAAGTCCAATTAGACCTGCAGAAACCTGGGTGGCCACCATGGTACTTCTCTCAAATGCTGCTGGCTTGGCTTGTACCAAAGGCCTTTCAGGCTGAGGTTCACCCAAGTACAAAACCTGCATCCCAAATATCTCTCATCAGCTCCATCCCACGCCACAGCCCAGCTTGGCTGACTTCCCAGCCACCACTCAGCAAGGCCCAGAGGGCTGATAACGAGAGAAAATCTTGGCAAGCCCCCGAGATTTTTTCCCTCCATTTTTTTTTGGCTTTCTGAAAAGACCTTCTGCAGTACTTGCGGAAAGAGAAGATCTCCAGACCTGCCTGTCCTGCTTGGGAGCTGATGATCTTGGCTGGGCACCTCCAATGCAGGATGGCATTGGCTTGCATGGGAAGGTGATAATCCTCCCCCCAAGGTTTCTAGTGCTTTCAGTAGTGAATAAAGTAGCTACTCCATCCTCCAACAAGCTGGAGAAGACCCCCAGAATAATTTGAGGCATCATCATTGCACACAGCTTCAGGGGCCACAGCCACATCAGGAGAAGGCTTTGCTTTGGAGGACCCTTGCAGCCTGGCTACTGCGTGCTGGGGAGATGCAGGACATTGCCTTGAGGAGCAGGACACAGATGTAGTGGTGGCACGAGCCGTTGGCTGATGGCTCTGCAGGAGCAGTGGGGCCACCCTCCTCTGGGGCTGGGAGTGGGGGGATAGGATGGGCAAAGGGATTAGGAGGCCTCAGTATGGAGCCAGGCAAGCTGTGACCCCGAGGAGAAATATATGGGAACCATCTGCCTCCAGGACAAGTCTTGGAAAGGCACAATGAGGTGGGGATGAACCAGCCCAACTGCACTGGAGATTGGGGAAAGGTCCCCAGGGCTGGTCCTGTTGATGAGGGGATAGGGATAACTGTGCTGGTCCCACTACGTGGTCCCAAACCCCATCCCTGGAGGCTCCTGAGCTCCACACTCCTGCACCCAGCAGGTCTGCAGTGCAATTTCCATCACACCTGAGATGGCACCTCCAGCTTGGCTGGGTGTTTCCACCCAAATCCAGGGCTTTCCCTGACCTTGCCAGCACCGAGCATTGGCATTCAGGTGCTGCACACCCAGACTCACCCTATGACCCCCCCATAATTCACAGCACTTATTGATACTGTGTGATATACACAGCCCAGAACATCTCAGGAGACATCACCTTGCCTGGCAGGATGGGGATCTGAGACATGAAGCCCCCAGGAAGAGCCCTGAACCACAGCACTAACTCTTTGCTCACCCACACTACTGGTCCCATCACCTCCTCTCTACTTCATGATGCAAAAGAGAAATCAACTTCAAGACACAGAAGTGCTCGAGGAGCAGCCACGCTGCTGCCATCACCCTGCGGCTGGCATTTCACCCTGGAAAACATCTTTACCTTGGAAAGGAGCTGCTCTGGAAGGGGGAGGACATTTATCAGTGTTTCCTGAAGTTTCCTCCTCCTTCCATCTGGAGGAAAGCCCCCCCAATTTGCAATCTATGCCAGTGGTCTGTGTCTGGTATGAGGTGGTGTGCTGGGCTTTGGCTCCATCTGGAGCTAATCAACGGCATGTGAACGCACTGAGCTACCAACAATCTTCTCCCAGGACCAGCTCACTGTTCCCACCAATTAGCACCCCATTTCTAATTACTAGACAGTCATTTCATGTGATTACCTCCAGCTTGTTGGCCACCCTGACTGCTTGAGCATGGGGTGAGTTGTTAATGCACCCCCTTGGTTTGCACCTTGGTCAATGTTCAACTGAATTCAGCCATTAAAAGCATCAGGGATGATGGGGTGAACTGGTGTTTAATGGTTCAGAGATGCTCTTTGCCCCCTGCACATGCCAAGCAGCCAGAGATGGTTCTCAAAACACAAGATCCATGCAGGGCTTTGGAGCAGATGCTGATAGATATCAGCTGAACACAGCCCCAGAACACCAGAGCCATGGTGGGACACGTCCATAACTGCACACCCAGGTTGTCCCCTAGATGTTGGGAAGCACATAGTGATGGCAGGGAACTGAGGTCCATGAGGACCCACAGACCAGGCTGGATGTGTCCCCCCATGGTGACTGGGTTGGCATTAACATCACCTCTGTGCAGTGTGACGATGGCCTGGGGGTACTGGGGATTAAAGCTACTGAACTGGACTTGTAGTAGGAAAAATATGGGGGGAAAAAAGCCAACTCAGCCTTCCTGCTGCCAACACTGAGGGGGACAACAACAGCAACAGCCCTCGCCCATTCCCTTGACCATTCCTTTGACCATTCCCTTGATCGAGGTGCTCCTGGCAAGTTTGTCCCTTCTGAGCACAGCCTAGCAGAACGTTTGCAATGGGTCACAGTCGGCCACCAAGTTTCCTGTTGTCTTCCTCCTGCAACTCCAGTTGCTAAAATACCGTTTTCCCCATCTAAATAATAATAATAATAAATCAGAATTGTCCCCTCTTCTTGCACCACACCCCGAGTGAAGCCAGGTCCCTGTCACTGCATGGAGCTGCAGATGGGGAGGGAAGAGAATGGCTCTGGGGTTTTGAGAGTCCTGGCTCATTTTCCAGCCCTCCACTCAGCAACAGTTGTTATTGCACCCAAACTGCATCACCACCTTCTGCCCAGCACACCACCCCGAGCAGGAGCAGCTGGGACAGAGCTTCCCAGAGGCTCCTCAGCTCCTGGGCAGGCAGGTTTGCCATTGATAGTCATGACAGACCCCCAGGTCAGAGCTGTTCTATTATTCATACAAAATCCCTTCCCAGACTGATGCCATTCCTCCTCTCCACCTCAGCATCCCCAGCTGCCCTGAGTTTCCCCAGGACCTTGGTGTGACCCCACTGCTAGCAGTAATTTCCCACCAGACTATCACTCTCCCTTCTGTATCCACTTGGATCTTCCCAAGCTTCTTGTCTCACATCTCCCTGTCATCCTCAGGGAGCACTGAGGTGATCCGTGTCCCACAAGCCCTACAGTCCTCTCCACACCTCGACATCAGCTGTCTCGTCAGCTTTGGATCCAAAATGCATCGCTTCATGTTCACTTGTGCTAAGCTCCTCCATCTGGTTTCATACCCTCCCAGATGATGCTTTCTGAGGCATTAGCAGTAGATCCAATGTTAGTGCCATCAGCAGATTTCCTGGCATCAAGTTCCTCTGGAACATCTTTAACCCTAAACTGAGCGCTTTGACCCTGGCATCAACCCTGTGCTGCAGTGGGTCCTTCCTTCACGTTAACAATAACCCCATAGACTGACCCAAAACAGGACAAACCCCTGCTTGGACCCCCTCAACTCCAACTCTCGTGGGGAAATGTGTTAAAAACCCCCAATTTTGCCCCATGCCACACATTGTGGAAAAGCTGGAAGTAACCAAACCCAGCGTAATTCTTTGGGCAGCCCAGCAAGAATGGGTCAATCCCAGTTTTGGGGTTGAAACTCTTCCACTTGCCTTTCTTACCTTGGCATCTTCGGTGTCAGACTGGGTGCTCGTCTCCTCGTAGAGGTCAGACTCCTCTGAGGCGATGGGGACTTGCACCGTCAGGTTGGGGTTGTTAATGAAATTCATGTGGTCCAGTTCATCCATAAAAAAATACTCTTTGCCAGTAACTCCATCCAGGTACTCTGACTTGGACTCCTGGCCAGTGTCCACGTGGTTTAGCACAGAGTTATCCCTCTTACTGTGCTCTTGTTCTTCTTCTGGGGCCACCTTCTTCCCCTTCCACAGCCTGCGGAGCAGCATGAGGATGGAGTTCTTGGCAAAATCGATCCCCCTGGTGATCCTGCCAATAGCGATCTGCAAGTTGTTCATCTCTCCGTCGTCGTCAGATGCTGCCAGGCTATCGGCGCTGAAGGAGCTCAGCAACAAAGCCAAGAACAAGTTCAACACCTGGAGGGGACAAAAACAAATATCAGAGCTGAGCTCCAGAATCAACATCATCCCCACAGGCTGGAGCAGCAGTGACCAGTCATGACTGTGGAGAAGACCCTTATGTTGGGCATGTCATGGGATTCCCTCCTGCCATCCCCCAGCTCTGGGGACTGCAGAGATGCCAACCCCTTCTCCTGGAGGACATGGGAACAGTTCTCCTCACTCCTCCCTGGGCTGTGATGCCCTTAGTGTCACCCCCAGATGCTTGGGTCCTGCTGATCCACTTCCAAGTGATGCCAGACATCGCTTCAGCCCCTCTCAAACCACCTCATCTGTGGGTCCATCAACATGTTCCTCTCTTCACTCTCTTAGTGCTCTTGGCCTGGCTAGCCCCCATGTGAGACTCCCCAAAGCCTGTGGTGCTTCTCCCCACCACCCATAGGGATGCAACTCAACTCTATCTCTTCCCTTCCCAGGGAGAAACCTCCTGCTTATCATCCTTCCAGCTGCAATTCCTCCTCTCCTCATTGCTGGTTCTGGTAGCTCAGATGCCAAGTGAACTCCTGAGGGTCTCCAACACCCTGGAGCCATGTAGAAGCCTCAGCCACAGCCATAACCTCATCCCTTTCTACCAGAGACCATTCTGCTCCATGGAGAGTGGCATTTCATCTCAGCACAAGTCAATTCCTGGGATGCAAACGCAACGCTCTGTACAGCTCCAAGCACAGACTCTTTCCTGCTTCCCCCACATCTCTTCTCCTTCACCATGTCCAAAGCATGACTAGACCCCTCTGCAGCTTCACCTGGCATGGGTGGACTTGCTGCATGCCAGAAACGTGGAGCAGCTCATGAGAAAAGGAACAGGACAAGTTCTCCCCAGGGTATGGGAGCATCAGCAGCACCCAGACATGCACCCTCTACGATAGGCCAAGCCCACAGCTGTTGGTGTTTGTGCCTTTGAGTGCCAGCAGCGTATCTGAGAAGGGAATTAGCTGCTATCCAAGGTCACTGCTGTTTTCACATGGCTCATACCAGCTGACTTCAATCGCATCTTTAAATAAATCCCCACTATCCCAGCAGTTCCATACTTACATTAAGCACCAATTACAGCCAGTAGTTGCTGTTGGCTCGGGGTGTTTGGTTTTGGTTGGTTTTTTTTTTGGAGAAGGGTTTGTTACCTTGTCACTCCACTGACTTCCTCCCTTTTCCCTTAATAACCCCAAAGGAAATGCTCCAAGGGTCATTAACAGTTAAGGACGACAGATCATCACCTTATTCTTCTACAGGGGAAGTGAGGAGAAACACACACCTCCCTGCAGCCTGAATGCTTGGGACAGGCTCCAGGATTTGGAAATACCAGAGACATGGCCAGGAGAACCTGGCAAAGAGGATGAAGAGGGCAGGGATGGCTCTGTAGGTGGTCGTGCTCTGCATTTCTCTACTTAGCTTTAAATGAACCCAGTGCAGCAGCACGAGGCACAGCAGGAGCTGCAAAGCTTGCCTGGAAAGCTGAGGTGCAATCTCAGGGAGGACTACACCTCTGGGAGGGCTGCTCTGACCCCACCAGCTGAAAGTCATGCTGACCCCATATCATCTATAGGAAGGTCTCCTGAAGGGGTGGAAGGGCTTTCCTACTCTAAAAACTGGAGGAGGGTCTCCAAGGAGCCTCTGCTGTAATTTACAGAATCACAGACTGGTGGGGTTGGAAGGGACCTCAGGAGATCATCCAGTCCAACCCCCCTGGCAAGGCAGGTTCCCTGCACCAGGTTGCACAGGAAAGTGTCCAGGTGGGTTGAAACATCTCCAGAGAAGGAGACTCCACACCCTCTCTGGGCAGCCTGTCCCAGGGCTCTGACACCCTCACAGTGAAGAAGTTTTTCCTTAAGTTTGTGATGAATTTCCAGTGTTCCAGTTTGTGCCCATTGCCCCTTGTCCTGTCACTGGGTACTAAAGATTCGATTCCCAATCTCTAAGCTCCTGCAGTCTCTTGCAGACTGTTCTGGAGATGTTCCTGCTGCTTATGGGTGATTTTCAGCCTGATTCAGCATTGCGATTCATATGAACAGGTTCCCCCTTGAAAGGTGCCATTACAAACTCGTGCTGACTGCTGGGCAGCCTGGGGGGATGTTGGGCTGCTCCTCAACATGAGGTGACACAGTAACATCTGCCCAGCATCACCCAGCACAGCCCCCAGTACACCAGCATGGCTCTCCATGCTGCTCTGGGGGACAGCTCAAAGCCCCACATACCTGACATGAGCCAAGGAAGTCGAGCAGCACCCAAATCCCAACTTTCTGCCTCAAAGTTGGTCAGACAGTGTCCCAGGTTGCCCAGAGAAGCTGTGGCTGCTCCTCCCTGGAAGTGTTGAAGGCCAGGCTGGATGAGGCTTTGAGCAACCTGGTCTAGTGGAAGGTGTCCCTGCTGCTGGCAGGGGGGTTGGGACTGGGTGAGTTTTAAGGTCCCTTCCAACCCAAACCATCCTATGATTCTATGAAAATAGGACACTCCAAGCTGTCCTACCCCTGACCCAAGCCATGGGGTGGTCTGGGTTTCTCGCTGGGGCTGCTTTCATCCCTCTGGAGGTTTGTGCCAAACCAGGGCTGGAGCAGCCACCCATCCCGGGGAGAGAGGGAGGGAGAGAGAGAGGGAGGCGTCAGCAGCTCCCTGGACAGATAGTTTTTCAAAGCAAATTCCAAAGGGCTTACACAACCCTGGCAAGAAATAGGAGCGATTCAGCAAGCTGGGCGCTTCCCTCCCCTGCCTTGCTCCTTAAGAAGGGAGAGCAGAACCCACACAGCCTGGAAAACAAGCTTCAAAGCCACCAGCAAGAGGGTTTCCAAGTTTAGAAAGGATTTCACGCTCGCTTGGAACTTGCAGACCTGCAGCACTGGCAGCGAGCAGCTCGGGTTAGCTGGGAAGGCAACAGGCAGGCAGGGAGGGTGATGGTGACCAAGAGTTCACCAGGACCTAGGGGAAGGAGCTGGGTGCTGCAGAGGGTTTGTGCATCCCCTGGGTGCCACCTGGATCGTGGTGAGGATTGGGGATGCTGGGGATCTGCAAAAGCTTTCCAAGGGTTCTGCTCCCAAAAGCATCTGGGAGCAAAGGGCCAGCCCTGGGGTGAGCTGGGTATAGCCCTGCCTCCATCCCTCATCCCAGGAGAGTGGGAAATGGGGAAGGAAAGCCTGCAAAGCCATGTGGAGAAGAAAGGACAGCTTGAAGACGAGCTCTCTTTTGTCCCAGAGTTGCTCCCCCATCTGCCTAAAGCCCATTGTTAAATTTTCCATGCCTTGGTTTCCCCTTCTGTTCCTGATCTGGTTTCAGCTGAAGCTCCCTCAGAAATTGCTTTTTACCCCGCTTTGAGCACACAGCACATGCCTACCAGGTCCACAGGAGGGAGGTCAAGCCCTTTGCCTGCACTCCTCTACAGCTCCAACATGACCATGCCTACAGGCATAGCGCTGTAGGTGAGCTGAGCTGGACATCATTGGCCTATGAGTGAGGGGCAGAGGTGTCCCCACCCCACGGGACCCTCCATCCTTGCCCACCACCTTTAATTGAAGGTCCACTCCAGATCCAAGACTCACCACAAGGTTCCCAATGACCATGACCATCATGAAGACGATGAGGCACATGGTCTGGCCGGCCACCTCCATACAGTCCCACATGGTCTCGATCCACTCCCCACAGAGGATGCGGAAGACAATGAGGAAGGAGTGGAAGAAGTCGTTCATGTGCCAGCGGGGCAGCGTGCAGTCAACGGAGATCTTGCACACGCACTCGATGTAGCTCTTCCCAAAGAGCTGCATCCCCACCACGGCAAAGATGAAGACAATGATGGCCAACACCAACGTCAGGTTCCCCAAGGCACCCACCGAGTTCCCAATGATCTTGATGAGCATGTTGAGGGTTGGCCAGGACTTGGCGAGCTTGAAAACCCTCAGCTACAAGGAAGAAGGAGACAAGGTGTTGAGTTGCTTGGAGCTTTCATTGCCACAAGGTGTCAGCAAGGATGTGAAGCTGGGATTAGAACTTCACGTGGCCATTTTATTAAGGCAGAAGGAGTTAAACACCCAACTGCTTTGCAAAGAGCACAGATTCTGACTTTCACAGAATCACAGAATGTCAGGGATTGGAAGGGACCTCGAAAGATCATCCAGTCCAACCCCCCTGCCAGAGCAGGAACCTCAATGAGATCACACAGGAAGGCATTCAGGCAGGTCTTGAATGTCTCCAGAGAAGGAGACTCCACACCCTCCCTGGGCAGCCTGTCCCAGGGCTCTGGCACCCTCACTGGAAAGAAGTTTCTTCTCCAGTTGAAGCAGAACCTCCTGTGTTCCAGCTCACACCCATTGCCCCTTGTCCTACCATTGGGCATCACTGAGAAGAGCCTGGCTCCATCCTCCTGACATTCACCCTGAACATATTTATAAACATTAATGAGGTCACCCCTCAGTCTCCTCTTCTCCAAGCTAAAGAGCCCCAGCTCCCTCAGCCTTTCCTCAGCAGGGAGATGCTCCACTCCATCATCTTGGTGGCTCTGTGCTGGACTCTCTCCAGCAGTTTTACTTTCCCAAGTATTTAGCTGGACCACCAGTGTTCTATTTAATAGGACAAGTTGGTGACTACCATAAAGGAGGTTGAACAAGCCATTCTCCACCCTGGTGGCAACTGCATCCAAACCCCCCAGCACAGCTTATCCCTGTGGCACTTACCAAGCGGAAGGAGCGGAGCACGGAGAGTCCTTGCACATTGGCCAGGCCCAGCTCCACCAGGCTCAGGGTGACGATGATGCTATCAAAGATATTCCAGCCCTGCTGGAAATACTCGTAGGGGTCCAAAGCAATGAGCTTCAGGACCATCTCTGCCGTAAAGATCCCCGTGAAGACCTGTGGGAAACGGAACCCTGTCAGCTTGCTTGAAAGCCAGTGCTTGGGGTGGGGTGGGTAGCACCTCTCCTTTTTGGGGTATTCTCAAAGTGTTTCAACCCACTGGGTCCAGCCCTGGTTGAGAACAAGCTCCCCAGCTGCTGCCCAGTATGGTTTGGGGAGCCAAGCTGGGAGTACTGGGGGGTGATTGCTACTGGAAAGACTTGACAAAGGTGTGTGGTGGCAGGTGGAAATTAAAAATGAAAGTCTCCTTGGCAAAGGGACCACCTTGAAATGACTCCTGAATCACAGGGACTCCCAGCACAGGGAACTGGGCTGCTACTGGGATGTCCCTGCCTCCCCCTGAGCCCTGCAAAGCTGATCTAGCTCTTACACATTCCTCTTTTCCTGGGACCACAACAGTGCTCTGCATTATCAGAGCACTCCAGAGTGGGACCAGCCATGGGACAATTAACATGACAATTAACGTCCTTGATGAAATTTCCTGACATGGTGTGGGCTGAGGAGCCTGGGGACAGATTTTGCCCTGGGTGTGGACAGAGTTGGGGTGCACAGGTCCTTGCCTCCACTTTGCAGAAAGGCTTCGGCACTGGTATCCCAGGGGATGCTCCCCAACATGTCCCTTTGCATGCCAGCTCAAAAGTGTCCCCTTTTCTGCTCCTGCCAGATGATCCCGCTCTCTTCACTTACAGCCTGGTCATCTTTCTGCCTGCAGCGAGACAGGCAGCAGATGTGAGGGGTGATAGAATCCCAGATTGGTTTGGGTTGGAAGGGACCTCAAAGCTCATCCAGTCCCAACCCCCCTGCCAGCAGCAGGGACACCTTCCACTAGACCAGGTTGCTCAAAGCCTCATCCAACCTGGCCTTCAACACTTCCAGGGAGGCAACCTGGGCCAGTGTCTGACCACCCTCACACCAAACAATTTCTTCCTCACATCTCAGCTCCATCTCCCCTCTGCCACTTTCAAGCCATCACCCCTTGTTCTCTCACTCCCTGCCCTTGGCCAAAGCCCCTCCTCACCCTTCCTGGAGCCCCTTCAGGTACTGGGAGGCCACTAGAAGTTCTCCCTGGAGCCTTCTCTTCTCCAGGCTGAACAGCCCCAACTCTCTCAGCCTGTCCTCACAGCAGAGCTGCTCCAGCCCTCGCATCATCCTCGTGGCCTCCTCTGCACTGGCTCCAGTAGCTCCATGTCCTTGTGCTGTTGGTGGCCCCAGCACTGGAGGCAGCACTGCAGGTGGGGTCTGAGGAGAGCGGAGCAGAGGGGCAGAATCCCCTCCCTCCACCTGCTGCCCACGCTGCTCTGGGTGCAGCTCAGGACACGGTTATTGGCCTTGTGGGCTGCAAGATCATGGCTTAGTGGGAGCTGCTTCTCCTACTCCCATCCCTCCCTGACCCTTCCACAGCCAATCCCCCCAGCTCCCTGTGTTGGGATTTACACACAGCCAGAAACTGCTGCTGGCTCAGAGGAGAAGCTGGACCTGGCTGCAGTGTGACTGAGCTTCGAGCAACAGCCGATTAATCCCCTTGTATTTCCTGAATGAAACCAGAGACAAAGCAGTTGTGTGCTGAGCGTCATCCTGCCCATCCAGGGCTCAGGCATGTGTCACTCCAGTGCCTGTGCACAGAGAGGCCCTGGAAGGTGCTAGAGCAGGGCAAGAAGGTAGAAGAGGAGATTGGTGATCTCCTCCATCCCTTCACTACATTTCCCAGAGCTATCATGGACCTCTTGGACTTGTCCCAGCAGCAGATTGCATCCAGCTGAAAGCCATTTACTCTGAGCTCCAAGCAGGAGCAACCACAGCTGGTTGCTAAATACACCCATGAAATCAGGACAGCCCAGATTTGCAGTGATTTCCCCAGGAAAAGTACTGATGATGATGATGATTTAATGCTGCTAGCACTGGTGCCTCCTACTCCATGGGAAGCTGTCTGCATCTGGATTAGCCCCTGCTCTGCCACACGGCCACCCAGCATCACAAGGACACTGTGGTGTCAAACAAGGGCTTGCAGCAGCTCATGCCTAACCTTGGGTTGCAATGTAGAAGGTGGCTCAGGACAGCATTGCAAGGCCATGGCCAGGCTGGCATTGCTGAGATGCACCAAGCAGTGCAGAAGTTGCAGCAGAAGGTGATGGTGGATCCCACCTCCATATCACTTCCCTTGCTCTGAGCCATCCTGGAGCTCAACCTAGCACGGGGATGCTGTGATCAGACCCCCACACCATTTTCTCAGCAGCTGGGATGTGTTTCCAGGCATGCATGGACACTGTTCAGGTGACACAAGGGCAGCAGGGGGTATTTGCCCACCAGTGTGGATGGTGTGGCTCTAACTGGGGAAGGACAGGATGCCCATAGCTGCCTACCAGGTTCCCCACACTCAGCACGTTCTCAAACTCCTCTGTCATGGGGTAATGCTCCATGGCCATGAAGAGTGTGTTGAGCACAATGCAGATAGTGATGCCCAGGTCCACAAAGGGGTCCATCACCACCAGCTTGACAAACTCCTTCAGCTTCAGCCACAGAGGACAACAGTTCCAGACCAGGAATGTGTGGGCAAATTTGTACCACCAGGATGGGCACTTCTGGTGAGCTTCCTCCAGCTCTGAGGATATGAAAGAAAAATGACATCAGTGTAGGCTTACTCTGCCCTCCCCTGGGTAGGAGAAGTTCTAACCCACAGAAGAGACCTCTCCTGAGGTCCTGAACCAGCCCTAGACCATCTATGAGCTTAATATGGGGGCTAAAAGGAGGAGCCTACCCATGCCCAGTGATGTTGCGGACCTTACCCCCCAAACCAGAGAGGGGTAGAAAGGAAGAGCAGTCAGGGAACTACGGGTCCAATCCTGCTCTCAGCACTTGGGCAGGATTTGAGGTGTCCCTGCCATGCTGAGATTGCAGGGACATCCAAAGGACCTTCTCTGGGGTAGCCAGAGGGTTTGGTGCCCATTCTGAGGGAAAACAAGGCTGAGAAACCTGTTATTCCCGAGTCCATGGTACTCTTTGTTAAAGTTGAGACAGCAGCTCTTGAGAAGCCACTCAACAGTTCTCAGTGGACTCTGGAGACTGCTGTCATCAATCACAATCTCATTCATTTGCAAGAGCTATTGTGTGATTGCCTCCAGGCATCCTTCTAGAGAGCTGGGATGAAAAGCCTTGCTTGAGCAACCCCACTGATCATGTATGGAGACCCCTGATCCAGAGTCAACCCTTGCACAGGGCTGGGCATTTGGGGCAGCTACTATCTCTTGGGGGTGCTGAGGACCCCCAAGCCCACCAACACACAACAGTTGGGCTAAACCAGCTGATACTCACAGCCCTCAACCCAGGCTGGGGAAGAATGTACCTTCTACAGCATTGGAGATGACACTGATGGCACTCCCCACCCTCTTCTCAAGGCCTGGCCCATCTTGGTTGCCCACAGTGAGGTGGTTGGGGTCTGATTTCTCCGGCTCATTGGTTGGGTTGAACTAGAAGGAGAGGAGATGACAGGGGATGAATGCAAGTGCTGCAGGATATTTAATGCACTTAAAGACAGAGCAGGCAGAACAAAGGGCATGGTCTGGAGAGACCTTGGGGTGCAACATGGGAACTACAGGTGGGCTGCAGAAAGGCTCGTAGGACCCCACCCACAACAAGCTGGGCACATGCCCGTCCCTCCACCAGGGTTTATTGGGGTGGGGACCCTCAAGGGACAGCAGAGACAGCGCCAGGCACGTACGTCAATCACCGTAGCAGACCGCTCCAGCACGACCTTGGGGACCACTTGCCCGTTGCAGTCCTTTGCCTTGTCCTGGTCACTGTTCAGGTCTGAGTCACATTCCTTCTCGGCCACACTGCTGGGCAGGGAATCACTGCTGGACCGCTGCTCCTGCAACTGCAGCAACCCACATCTCCATCACCCGTGTGTCTACAGCCATCAGGAGCTTCCTGCAATCACTGCAGGGCACCAGGCTGAGGACCGGGGTGAATCGAACTCCAGGATCATCCTGGGCAGGACTTTGTGACTCCACAGTCTGCTGCTGCTGCAGGACCTGGGCAGCAAACTCATCCCTCATTGTTACTCGTGAGGATCTAACTATTTTCAGTAGCTGAGGTTGCAACCATTTCCTTGTTGCTTGCACACTCCACCATCCTGAGCTCCCCGCAGAGCCGTGTTAGATCTGCTCACATTTGCTCAAGGTGAATAATTCATAAGGACAAAACTATGCAAACCCTCGAATTTCTGTCTCACCGGAAATGTTAATCTTTGAAATATGTTTTCATCCCGTCCAGGAAAGAAGAAAAACCTTCAAGGCTCTTGCTGAAATGCCACGTGCAAGAATTTTGGTCTTGAATTTATGAGATTTTGGGTCAAAATTTAAAATTATTTTCCCAAATATTGTTTCATTAGGTTTTTATTTGCACATCCAATAGTTTCTTTTTCCCATTTCCTTTCTGGCAGGGATATTCATATTTGAAGTTCTCCAAGCCCTCCAGTAGTACTAAGGATGCCACAGCAAAGTAGGAATCAATCTGTTCGCACCACACATTGAAGTGTTTCCACACTTGGTCACTGGATATTAAATAGATCCAAAGTGCCCATTTCCTGTAGGTGCTTTGCCCTCACTCTCAACCTCATTCCTTCCATCTTCTCCATTTCTCTAGGTGACAACAAAGAGGTATCACCCCTTAATAGAGCCTTGAGGTAACTCACTGGTTGATTTGCTCACGGACAACCATCTTTATGCTCATCTCTCGAGCTGGGTAAGACTTACTTAGACCCACCCTGCAAACATCAGCAGCCAGAGACGAGCATATCACTTCCTCAGAGGATGTTGTGGTTTGGCACAGATAAGCCATGAGAGATAGAGGCTCTAGAGAGAGGAACACACTGTTTTGTGTCTCTGCATGAGAGGAAGTTGATCTTTTGCCCAGACTAATAGTTAGATTTGCAGGTATTTCTCCTGGGGACGTTGCTGACATTGGCCAAAATGATGATTAGAGATGGAATGTAGCTGGGCAGCGGTATCAGACATCACAGAAGCTTTTGCCCATGTGTTTTGAAGCTGAACAGAGATTCCTAAGGACCAAAAAGGGGCTCAGGTAACATCCTGGGGCTAAAATGGTGCAAAACAGGTGGAAATCAGGCAGTTTCAGATACCACCCATTTTGATGCCAGCTTGGAGAAATATCAGTGTGAACCCTCTGTGGCATCAGGTGTGAGTATCTGCTCATCTGCCTGGGGACAACAGTGAGACCAGACCCCATGAGCTATGCCTGGGCTCTCACAAGGACACCAGGACCTCCCCAGGTGAGATGTAGGGTTTCTCAAGCCCTCTCTGATGTTTCCAATCTTGACCAAAAGTAGAGGGTTTGCTACACATTGAGCATTACAACTGCCCTGTCCTCCTTGAGTGCTTCTCTGTGCCTGGATCATTATCTCCTCGTGCAGGCTTTCTGCCAGGTTTCCTGCAGGAAGAGATATTGTTCATTCTGGTGCCTTTTATGTCTTGTTTCTCAACTTCTCCTTTCAGGCAATATGGCACCGCTGGGCTGTACCTCTCTGCTGCCTCCCAGTGCTCCCTGGGCTGGATGTTGGATGTGGAAATTAAATCTTTTCAGACATTTTTGTTTTGTTTTGTTTTCCTCACCCAGGGTAGTAGCTCGACTTTTTGATTCAGCTGTGACCCCCCAAATAGTTACTCAATTATTATCTTTGCTAATAAGTCCCCAAATGGGACTTATTTTTGGGTTTTACATAAATACAGGCATCACCATGTTTGTCACTGCCTCCCCCTTTTCTCCCCCTGTTCCTAAAGTCCCTCATTTTGACCCCCACACTTTCCACCAACCATCTTCTCTTGCTCCTCTTGATGCTTCTTCAGCTGCTCCATGAGTTGTTGAAATTCCTCCTCCTTCTGCTGCTCCTCCAGCATCGTGGCGTCGTTTTGTTCTGCATAAGCCATGGCCACCACTGCGAGGATGAGGTTGATGAGGTAGAAGGAACCAAGAAATATAACCACCACAAAGAAGATCATGTATGTTTTCCCTGCTGCACGCAGTGTCTGTGGAAAGAGGAGGCACAGGCTTTCATACCACCTCGACATATCGGCTTGGTGATGCTTCTAATGAAAGGTCTTGGACCAGGGCACCCTCCCATTCATGGTAGAAGGACAATATTTTGCTCCCACCACCACCAAGGGCTGGTCAGTGGCCAACTGACCTTCCTGCAGTCCATGGGACTGGGTTAGGACTGGTGTGAAATGGCCAGAAGTCTTGGGCAAACCCAACCATGCTGCTCTGTGCTACTTGGCAGCCCAAGGACTGCAAACAGCCATGGAGATGGGACTGATACTTCATAGAATCATAGAATCCCAGACTGGTTTGGGTTGGAAGGGACCTTAAAGCTCACCCAGTCCCAACCCCCCTGCCAGCAGCAGGGACACCTTCCACTAGACCAGGTTGCTCAAAGCCTCATCCAACCTGGCCTTCAACACTTCCAGGGAGGAGCAACCACAGCTTCTCTGGCCAACCTGGGACACTGTCTAACCACCCTCACAGCCAAGAATTTCTTCCTAAAGAGACTCTTCACTAGGGACTCGCTTTACTGTGACAGGGATTGACCCACCTTCTCAGGTCTTACCCTTGGGCCAAGCGTGGTCCTTTTCTAACCCCAGATCCGGGCATAATTGTTTCCAGAGGACACGTCTAGCCTTCAGACATTGTCTTGTTTTTACCTAAACAGTCCCTGGACTCAGGGTCAGCTGGGATTTCATGGTTTTTCCTAGACAATGACTCAATCCAGGGTTCAAGAGACCTGGCATTCCCCCTTCCCCTCTCCCTTAGCTCAAGCCAGAGAGCTACCAGATATTCCTACAAATCCCCGATGTCCATGATACAGCTGCCAGCCCTGCTTTGCCCAGTGGAAAATATACTGCACTGCTCAGGTTGGAGAGCTAGATAGGACCATGGCTCATCTCTACTGATCCTGGTTAGATCCATAAACCACAGGACAAGGTCTCCACTCAAATCAGTTTTTCCATGTCCTAGGCCACAGGCAGCATTGAAATGAAAGGAGCATTTGTACAAAGATAAAAATTTCGTGCCTACCAGCTGGAAGAGGTTCTCCCAGTAGTCCTGAGTCATGAGGCGGAAGAGGGCCAGGAAAGCCCAGCTGAAGGTGTCGTAGCTGGTGTAGCCGTAGTTCGGGTTCCTCCCCGCCTTCATGCACTGGTAACCTTCAGGGCACTTCCTACCAAAGGAGCCATGGGGGCAGCCAGTGTGAGCCCCCAGCACTGCCCCTCCTGCACCCACAGCAAAATGCTCCATCCCTGGAGGTGCTGAGATGCTTCAGCAGACCTCCTCAACCCCATGCTGATACAGTTGGGATGCCTGGACTGATACCACCTTCTCCAAAGCTGGTATGTTTGGGATGCCCAGGCTGATACCCTCCCAAGCTCCCATCCCAGTTGGGGTGCCTGGACCAATACCCTCCCAAGCTGATAGAGTTGGGATTCCTGGACCATTCACCCACAGAGTCATGTTCTCAGCCCAAGTGCTGTCCCATCCCAAGCATCAGTGGTCCCACAGGCAGCGCTGGCTGCCTCATCCCTTCCCAGGGAGGCAGAGGAGACCTCAGCCACCAGCATGAGCTTCACTCACCCAGCATCGCTGCTGTTCCCACAGAGCAGGGCGTCAAGTGCTCCCTCCAGAAAGTAGAAATTGGCTTTGCAGTTGAAGAAAGAGCAAGACATTAAAAAAAAAAACCCACAAAACAAACAAAAATCCAAAATTGATTTTCAAATTTTTGGCAGCTCCTCACTGCCAGGGAAATTCCCAGAATCCCAGTGTTGGGCACTGGGTTGTCTCCTCTCTGCTGACTTTGCTATTTGCATTGAACTACTTGGAACCATCTCAGAGAGCTCATGGCTTCGTTTCACTGACCCAACTAGGTGGCTCCCAAGCCCAGAAAAAGCTCTGGAAACAGTCAGGTTGGCCAAGGTCAGGTCTTCTGGGAAGGTGGGTCAACATATGGTCAAAGGACTAGGTCTGGTCTGTTTTACTGGGAAAATGTATGACACAGCAGGGCATTCCCAGGGAGCACTGAGCATGGGGGACTGCAGAGGTCCCAAAAAAAGCCTGGGGGAACTATCTGCTACTGCTCCATGGCTACCACCTTCCTCCTGCTGCTCCCATCCCAACCCTGGTGAGGAAACCCACCCAGCTCACAGACCAGAGATCCTTAAAGCTCCTTCTTACAAACCCAGAGCCACAGGAGCTGCCAAGCAGTGCCACCACAGGTCACCTGCCCCCAGGGACACATAGATGAGCACCTGGAGACCCCCACCCCAGGACATAGCAGAAGGCAGCTGGACCTCATCCTGGGTATCACCTAACACAGCCCTTCCAGGAAGCACACAGGGGTTTCTGGAGCTTCCTCAAAGCATCTCCTGGCTCTGCTTGGCTTCTTGCCACCAGGTTTTTATTTAACCTATGTGGGCTCATCGAGGAGATGTCCTGCTTGTGAAACTCCAGGAGATATGTTCTTTGGCCCGGCCCCAATAGCTGTTAACCTGAAGGCACAGCCCCGTTGCTATTTGCACTGCACTCATTAGATCCTGTATATTGAATGTGCACCCCTACCAAGAAGCCTTCCTGTAATTAATGCCAGAGCTTCATGTACAGTCAGACAAAGTAGCTCAGCTGAGGTGTAACCCAACCTTCTGCTGAGCTCTGCTGAGTGCCCTAAATGAGACGTGAAACATCCCTGTGGACCATCCCACCACTGAGCAGATCTGCCAGGCAGATTTTTGGAGATTTTTTTACTTCTTCATGGAGTTTAAAAAACCCAAAACCAAAGAGCAAACAAACAAACAAAAAAACCCCACATTGTACTTTCTTGGGCTAAACTTATTTCAAAGAAGTGGTGGGAAAGTAGCAAACTTGGAGACCTGTCTGAGGACCTGTGCTTGACCCCACCTCTCCCTCCTGATGGAGGTTGCAGTGTTGCATGCTCACATGGAATGCTCACTGGATGCAATGGTACCCGGGGAAGGACCCAGCTCTGATGCAGCAGTGAAAGCAGGTGAGGAATGTCATTCCTACATCCTTCCCTCTGGTTTTCCACCCAAAGTCCCATCTGCTCCTGGAGGGTTTGGTCTTCCTGCTGTGACCAGCCAGATGGAGCTGCTGTTTAGCAGTGTCCACCCTGATGGGGAGGTTGTGCCCTCACTAGCAAGTGTGAGAGACGAAGACACTGGTTTGTCCAGACCTTCTCATGGTCAAACCTTCCTCGATGAGATTACCTTGTCCAGGTGGACTGCATTTTCCCTGACAAGGCAGATTTGATCCCATCTGTCCATTCTGTGAGTGTGCACCAACCCTGTTTCACCCACCAGCTATATCTCCCTGCAAAGCACCTTGGCAGGAAGATCCATATGAGCAAACCATCTTGGTCTGACATGTAGGAAGAGTGAGGAAACTGAGGAGCAAACTAGGGTGATGGGTCAATGGGGAAGAGGATGCACAAGCATTTACCTTCATCGTTGATATAGGCTTCAAAATCAAAGGTGTTGTTGCTGGTGAAGTTGCTGGCGATGCTGTCGGTGAAGTTGCTGTAGAGCGTTGTGTTGGCCAACGTGTCATTGTCCAGCCCCCAGTCCCCCAGCAGGGTGTCATTGAGGGGGGGCCACCGCACACACTTCTGACGGAGGTTCCCCATGAAGAGCTGTAGACCGATGAGGGCGAACACGCTCAGGCAGAAGACTGTGAGGATCATGACGTCTGAGAGCTTCTTCACTGATTGGATCAGAGCCCCAACGATTGTCTTCAGCCCTAGTAGGGAGGCATCACTACTGAGCTAGTTGCTCATTTGCGAATTGTGGAGAACGTGCTATGGTGTTCCTAGAAGGTGCTGGATCTGATGGGGACACATGGTATCACCACATTCACCCCATGTGCTCAGACTTTAAACTCTGTGCCCCACATTGTGTTCCAGCTGCCCCTCTGTCCCCACACATCGCTGGGCAGCATAAACCCTTCCCCCAAAACTGTCACTCTTGGACCAGTGCCAGCCAAGCCTCCCCATGCCAACTTTAACCTGGGTTATCACAAGCCAAAGCCCACCTCAGCCTGGCAGCTCTCAATTCCTTTTAGCTTTATGTTTTCCCCAAATGCCACAATCTGGCCTTTTTTTGGCCCAAACCAGTAGAGTAGACCACTTTGCTGTGGCACATGGAAAAGCTACTCGACAGCCCAGCTGGAAGATGCTGAACACTGCTCTCAGCTTTAGAAAAGCCTCTGTGGTCCAACACTCCCACATGCTGCTGTCCCGTGGGTGGTTGGGAGCCCAGCCAGACCTTCCAGCCTGATCCCTTCAGGAACCCCCAAGGCATCCGAGTGAAGGTGACAAAGTGACATCTGCATTAAGCATCGAGATTAACTCATCTCTCCCCTCCAGCATCACCATTTCCTGGAGGAAATACTCCCAGAGGAGGCTTATCCACAGTGGGCTTTTGACATGGAAGATGTCAAAGGCGGAGAGACCTGGGTCTCTTTAGCTTGGAGAAGAGGAGACTGAGGGGTGACCTCATTAATGCTTATAAATATGTTAAGGGTGAATGTCAGGAGGATGGAGCCAGGCTCTTCTCAGTGATGCCCAATGGTAGGACAAGGGGCAATGGGTGTGAGCTGGAACACAGGAGGTTCTGCTTCAACTTGAGAAGAAACTTCTTTCCAGTGAGGGTGTTGGAGCCCTGGGACAGGCTGCCCAGGGAGGGTGTGGAGTCTCCTTCTCTGGAGACATTCAAAACCTGCCTGGACACCTTCCTGTGTGATCTCATTTAGGTTCCTGCTCTGGCAGGGGGGGTGGACTGGATGATCTTTTGAGGTCCCTTCCAATCCCTGACATTGTGTGATTCCCATCACCTGAAGACTACAAGGATGATGGGTGATGCTGGGACATCCTGATATTTATCTTACAAGCAGCTCTGAGCACAGAGCTTTCTCACATGGAGGCAGTTCTCCAAAGAGACATGACTTGTAGCCCTGTCATCATGCCAGTTCCCCTCGTCCCCAAACTATTTAGGTAAAACTGTTCTCCAAGGGCTGGTCTATGTTGGGAAATGGCTGAGGACAGTCGTTCTAAACTAACATATTTTTGCAACTGCTATTTCTGCAGAGCCTCTTGGGGGGGGATGTCATTCCAGAGAGAAGCAGCAGCTTATGTTTTGCTAAATTCAATTTATAGCCTGTTGGATGGAGGCAAAAAAACTCCCCCATTTGAATGGGAACCCTAAAGATCTGGAAGCTACAAGGACACAAGAATCTATTCACCACAAGAAATGATCATTTTCAGTTCAATCTCATGTTTCTTCAAGGGATCTGATCTATCATGTTCCATCAGCTTGCACTAGGATATCAAAGCAGGATATCAAAATGGTATCAAATTTGGGAAATAGCTATCAAAAGTATTTGCTAATGTGCTCCTACCACTGCAGGCTGGATGTTTGGGGTGATGTTAATCACTCACCACCTGGCTCTTGCACTAATACCCCTTAAATACCTCAACCCTGGCACCAGAGCAGTCAGCAGTGGGGACAACACTGAGTTTATGACTCCAAAGATCAAATGAAGTGTGTGGATTAACCGAGTCCATCAACACAATGTGAGCACAAGCCCGCTTAAGGTATCTCCAAGGAACCCTAAAAACAATACATCTGGTTTTTCAGGGGCTTTCCCTGGCCAATCAGCTGAGTGAGTGCAGCTAATTCCAAGATGTCAAATTAGCAGGACCTGACTGAAAGGTGAATTATGTGGAAAATTATTTATAAGTATCAAATATCTTATTTCCTCTGTTTTCTCTTAGACCCATCAAAAGAACGAGGAATTGCTGTGAACAGTGGCAAACCTGAGCTCAAGGAAGGGGAAGATATGGAGCGGAGACCCCTTCTTTAAGTCCCACCTGGTATCACGGTGATGGTTTTCAAGGCGCGGAGGACACGGAAGGTCCTGAGAGCAGAGATGTTCCCCAGGTCCACGAACTCGGTAATGTAGCTGCAGGACAGGAGAGGAAAGGGTTTCAAGGGCTCTGCCAGGCACCCACCTCCCTTTTTCTCAGCCTTCCTCCCCAGGGTCCCCCCCTGGGTACAGACCTCCCATCCTCCCCCCATCCCACCAAACTCACGCCATGGAGATGACCATGAAGTCCAGCCAATTCCACGGGTCACGCAGGAATGTGAAGTTGTCGATGCAGAAGCCTCTCGACAGTATCTTGATGAGGGACTCAAAGGTGTAGATCCCAGTGAAGGCATATCTGAAATAGGAATGGTGACTCAAGCGATGTTCACTTGGGTCCAAGGGCCAGCTCAGGATGAGGTTTCATCCACCCCGCCAGTGGGACCACCTTGCAGAGCTGAGTTTGGGGGCTCACGGTCATGGGCTGATGAGTTCTTGGATTGCTTTGGCACTAGGGGAGGTTTTCACCTCACCTCGTAAGGCAAGTTGGGACATCTGGAGGTACCAATCCCTTTGGTGACTATTCTGCAACACCTCTGATCCCTGCTGATGTCCCACCACCACCATGCAGAACCACAAGAGAAAATGTTGGATTTTCCCCCTCTCACTTGGGGCTGGTTGTTCATGCTCCTGGGACTGGTAAATCTTCTCAGCCTCTCCAGACTGCTGACCTGACCCAACCTGCTCTGCAATGGTCTCTACCACCAGATTTTGGGCAGCTCTGAAACACTCCCTTTCTTTGCCATGCCTAATGCAGAGCACAGACATCCCTTCTGAGATCAAGGTGGCCACCAGCATCTCCCAGTGACACCTCTCCTCCTCTGAAGGGTGTCTGGATCCCACCACCCCTCTCTCAGCCTTGATCCTGTCCCTCCTAAGGATGGCCAAGCTAGGATGGCCCCCATGGCTGGGGAAGGTTGTGGAAAGCAGGGACTTACTCAACGTTCTTGGACCACGCTGGGGGATTGCTCATCGTCATAAACACGCAGTTGGTTAAAATTGTGATCATGATGAACATGCTGAATAATTTGAAACCTGGTCAAGGAGAAGAGCTGTGGCTGTTGTCTACGTTCTCCCCTTCACATGGTTATGAAGCCAAGCACCCCTCCTCCTCTTGTCCTGGCTCCCACCGTGGCCCTATACCCTGAGCTGCTCCTCCTGCCACTCTCTCCTGGCTCAGTCCTGTGCTCACACTTCCCCCTTAGTCCCCCTGCTCCCATGCATGGTCCTGTCCTCTGCCCTCTCTTTCTGCTCCCTTCCCCATCTCCATGGTGCTGGCTCTGCCTCCCTCCTTGTCCCCTGTGCTCCTTCCTCTCCATCACCCCAGGGTATAGCTTTCCCCACTTGTCTAATCCCTCTGCCAAAAACACCTCCTCTTTTTTCCTCCTACCTCCTGGCCACCAACCCCTGCTGCCACCAGAGCTCTCCTGTGGTTACTTCCCACCCATCCTAGTGTCTCTCTTACTCTTGGAGTTCTTCTCTGTTTTTCCATCTCTGCTTGTCTCACACCAAAAGCCTCAGCACTGCCCAAGTTGTCTCCTTCCCTGTACCCCAATGTCCTGGTGCCTCTGCCTTCCCTCTCCCAAAGCATTCTTTGAGCTCCCAAATTCTTGTCCCACTTCCCAGATGGGACAGGATTCCCTGACCTGCAAACATTTTCCTTCCTTTCCAAGTCTCTCCAGACCTTGAACTTCTTCCTAGGAAGCTCCACCACTTAGGTTTCTTCCCTTCTCCAACCAAGACTGAGCTCTTGGTACCACCAAGGTGCCCCAAAACCTTCAAACACCTACTTCTTGGGAAGGAACCAAAGCACTGGGTTGACTGGGCATGGTCCTGGCCATGGTGGGGGCCAGCCCAGGAGATTTGCTCACCATACCATCATGAAACACTTCTCCCAGCCCCCTCCCAGGGCTGTTTGCACTCTGAGAGCATCAGGGTTTGACCTGGCAATAGAGTAGCATCACATGGGACAAGGATATGAATGGATAAGCACTTTGATGGCTCCTCTGCGGATGGGGTGGAAGGGCCCCAGCATGTAGAGGGCAGGGGTTGCTGAGAAGCGGAAGATGGACTTCCCTTTGTTGAGGACTATGAATGTCTGTGGAGAAAAGAGAGGAGGGAGATGGGTTAGCCCTTCTGCGCGCCCCCCAAAACACCCACAGATCAAGTGCTGCTATTAGAGGCGAGACCTCTATTTGTGCTTTGGATCTCCAAAGGCTTGGGACTTTGCCAAGGAACAACTGCTCTGCTTTGGAGGAGAAGCAACCACAGCAGTCTGGGGCTGTGGATCACCAAGATGGGCTCAGATGAGACCCTGGGACATGGAGGAAAGAAGAGGAGGTCCATGCTTTAGTCTTTCTTGGGCATTTGGCCAAGGCCCTCAGACACATGGTCTGAATGTTGGGATTGTCCTCTGCAGGGACAGGAGTTGGACTTGATGATCCTTGTGGGTCCCTTCCAGCTCACAACCTTCTATGATTCTATGACTTATATCTAATACCAAGTCTACCCATGGGGTAAGCCCTGCCCCTCACCTTCTTATCCTTGTAGAAAGGGTCCAGGTCCTCCAAGGGGGTCCCAATAAGCTCCGGTGGTGGATCACCATAGATGAGGGGTAGGTTTTTACCAGCTTCCAGGTCACTGCTGGGTTTGATCTCCTCTTCCTCAGGCAGTTCCACATGCTGCCTCTTTATCTTGAGTGCCTCTGCCTCGGCGATGCGCTGCTCGATGGCAGCCAGCGAAGCAGGGGTGAAGGGGCGGAGGTTCTCAGGGCCTGGGATGTGCGGCAGGCCGGCCATCCTCTCATTCTGCTCCCGGGACGCCTGCGCCCAGCCTGCTGGAGAGATGGGGGCTGAGAAAACCATGCCAGCTGGTGCCATTTTGGGGCATTGTCACTCAACCCTTGAAGCTGGGTGGTGGCAGCATCTCGGTGGGTTTGTGCACATGGGTTTATTGCAGGAATATTGAATTTACAAGGAAGATTGTTATGCATGGATCGCTTGCAGGTGGTGCTCCTCATGTGCTACTTCTCCCAGACCCCTGTTCAAAAAGCACCACCAGGTTGAGCACCATATGAACTGAGCAGGTGGTGGCCCTGGCACCAGCTGGCTGTTGTTAGACATACAAATTTCACAACCTAGACAAGGGTTGTTCAACAAAAAAACCACCTTCAGCATCAGCAGCACCAC
>NW_010302851.1:0-7451 GCF_000700745.2 Antrostomus carolinensis | reverse complement strand
GGCTTGGGCTCAAAAACCTTCCGGGTACAAACTTCTCCAGTGCTATTGGCTCTGACTTTATTGAACTCGCTCAGATTATAGTTGTTTAGTCGTAATTAAACAATTACGGTGTGATAGCTGTGTGCCTGCTTAGCTACTCTGGGCTGCGAGCTGATGCAAGCCGGAGTCCTTGCCTGATTTCCCACGCAGGCACTCATCGCCGCTTCGTTAAGCTGGACGGGTGTCTGTGGCCCCGTCTTCCCTGGAGGTTTGTCCCAGTTCTCTTGGCTGCAGGGACCATCGCTGGGCAGCCACACGGGTCCAGCCCCAGGAAGAGCAGTTGGGGTGTACATGAGCTCTGGGGGTGGCAGGAGAGTTGTAAAACCCCGTCACAGGCCTCCTGCCAGGTCAAAGCAGCACGGGAAAGGTGTACAGCTCGTGGAAAGGACCGCACCTGAGCCGTACAAACCTGTTTCCTTGAAGCTGGGAGCTTCAGGGAGCCTGCTGTTGAAGCCCAGGTCCCCACAACTCAAGCTAAAGGAGCTACTTTAACAGAGTCCATCGAGCAGTACAAGGCTTTTTCAGGCTCTTTTTGTTAAATACCTGATGGTGGCAGCAACAGAGATCACCTTCAACAAGAAGCCACCACCTGCCCGGCCTGTTTTAGGCCATGTGTTTTGGAGAAGCACAAGCGGCGTGCACAACCCAGAGTACTGAAAATAAAACACTCGCTAAAAGTCCATTTTTCTTTTCTTAACTTCTTTTTGTGTGTGTCTTCATCTAAGTAGTCAAATGGAGTTGAACACAGTTTCACTTCTGGGCTTTGATAATTTCTGGTTTAATATTCATATTTGTAAATATCTACAGCCCTTTATGAAGGGGAGATGCCACCTTGTGAACTAGAGAGAAGTCCAACTCCGCTAGCAGGGTGAGCTCAGCCACCAGCAGCTGGGGCCAAGGCCAAGGGCAGCCAGAGCACTGTCAGCTACGTCCCAGACCCCTGGGATGAGCTCAATGGATACAGCATCTATACTTCTGAACAAACTGGCAAACTTCTTGCTGGTACTGATCTCTCTGGCATGGGCTGGTCACCTTTCTGATAGTGAACTCCCTGAGCCTTCAAAAGAGGGAGGTTGTGTGCAACCTGCCTGGTAGGGCTGGTCACTAGACAGTATTAACTCTCCACTATGCCCAGGAATTTTCTGGGGCAGTGTTAGTCAGTGTTGTCCAAAAGCATGCCGAGACCTTTCTGAGCCTTTAACATCATCATTAGCTTCAGTTGCTGGTGCCTTTCTGTGGCACTCCTAAATTTACTAATCCAGATGTAGCCAATGACAGCTGGAAATGTGGCTCTGGTAATCTCAAAATCTCTAGTGCCTAGTAGAGCAGCCAGAATAATGTTATCTACTCATACATGCACAGAGATACTGGGTGGCCGGCTGGGCTTGAAGATGGAGGTGCCCAAAAGGAAATGATAAGGATGGAGGTGTTCTCCACAAGGGTGCAAGAAGCGAACTGTTGCTGTAGGCATGGTAAGATGAGGGGGAAGAGAGACTGGGAACTAAAGGATACAGATAACCCAGTATGGGGTCCACCAACTAGTAGTCTAACTGCTTCATGCATCCCCTGATTTCCTTGAATTCAAAGAGACATCACTATTGCATTTCATTTTGAAGCTGTTCCCTTCAGGCTCAACCTCTAAGAAGCTCTACGTGTGTGTGTTGGAGCGTGTGTGCATAGGTGTGCGCAAGCACAGCGCTGGGTCAGTGAACTGGCAGGTTCTGTGTTAAGGAGCCATACATACCCCCTTGCTTCTCATTAGTTAAGGGAAACCTGAAGGTGTGTGAGAGCCAACTTCAGTTTTGAGTCTTGCCGAGGAACCAGGGCTGCTTGAAAGTGCCAGCTGGACGGGGACTCTGCTGGGAGGGTCACTGGCTGAGCCGGGGGGGCGGCTGGCTGAGCTACTCAGCTTATTTGCATGTCTGTTGCCTGAAAGTTAGGGGCATTCTTGCTTAAAAAATCCCTCAAAGCCTAAAAGGGGAAGTGAGTAAACAATTTGTATATTAGAAAATATGTCAGATCCAGTGTGGGTGAGCTGTGCTGTAGCCTGCAGCCCTGGGAGATGGAGCGGGAAGGAGCAGTTGTTAAGAGATGTGTCCGCAGTAGAGGTTAGGGATGTCTCTGTGCCACTGCTGAAGGATGCCAGTGGAGCAAGTGAGGAACAGAGCTGAGCCTGGGACACCTGCAGAGCAGTGACCATCAGTGAAAAGTAGTAAAGAAACTTCAGCGGGTACCTGGGCCAACTCCCAGGATAGCAGTGCAGAACGGCATGTCTGTGTTCACATCTGTGCCAGACTGGCACATCCCCTCGACCTGAGCGACGTGCTCACCCAGCCAAGTCCCCGCAGCCAGGCAGCAAACTGTGCACCGGGTGATGGCTGGGCCACAGTGGTTCCTCTCCCTCAGCTGTGGGAGCTGCATTGTGGCAGCGAGAAAAGGGCTATTGCTAGGATTTCCTGAGGATGGTTGTCTCACCCACAAATGATTATTCACCATTTCTAAGCTGATGTATTCTAAAACGATGTCCTTCCCCCCTCCATGGAAAGTTATATTTGTTTAAAACTCTTTGTTTAAACACTTGGCTTGCAGGTGAGGAAATATTGCTCATGCTTTGTTATGAAGGCAGCATAATTCAACTTCTCAGACTTCTGAGCAAGAGCTTGAACTATTGCTATTTAACAGGGGGTTTATTTTCCATTTTGCTTTTTACTGGGCATCCCTAAAATTTGACGATGAACCTTACCACTGCCAAAGCACACCTGCCAAGAGTTGTTCTTTTTTCCTTGGCTCTGGCTCTTGCACAGGCTAGAGCAGCTGCTAAACCTGGTTCTTCTTGCCCTCCAAAGTTCAAAATAAATCTCTTGAGGGGTACCATATGCACATCTTTGTCCGAATCTTGTTGGTTATCTGCTTTGCTGTCTCCCACAGGCCTTTACCTGGCCAGACAGGCCCCCAGACAGTGTTATATTTAATCCTGCAGTGAGGGAGTGCTGGTTCATACTGTTGCAGCGCGAGCTCAGCAGTGCACAGACATGTTCATGCGTGAAGGATTAGAGTCTTTAACCCTGATTCAAATTGTAACATCTGAAGTTGGGGGAAGACTCTCTAGGAATTTCAGCAGGCTTTAGGGAGAACTTTATATTGTTACAAGGTGCTGAGCAGTGGATAAGGCACTTGAACAGATAACAGGAACTGTGATTTTAGTTTTGGTCAGGATGCTTACCTGCCTACTCTCACTTTACGCTTCTTTTTTGCCATCTAGGAATAATTAAATATGCCTTTCTGGTGAAAAACCTTTGCGATCTGTTGATAAAAAGTGCTAGATAATGCTTGTGTGTTGTTACTATTATTGTATTGTGAGAGATTTTAAAGAGCTCTTCGAAAGATCATCATCAATAAAGTATTAGTGGAAAAGTAGCTGTTTCTCTCTAAAAGTGATGAAAGGGGTAAGCAAATCCCAAGTCAGATCTGCTGCTGTGGGTCACTGAATGGCAGATTCTGTGCAGAGTACGGGATGTGATGTGTACGTGTGTTTATTTAAAAAATAAAATCTGCTCATCTTCTGGAAGGTTATTTAATTCCATGTGCTTAAATGCTGCAACAATCATTTGTCCTCTACCTTGAGGATATAGATAACTGAAAAAAAGGAGAAGGTTTTAAAATGGAAAGAAACAACAGAAGCATAAACATTTTTATCTAAACCAAAGCAAAGAGTTTGGTTTAGACAACATGATGCATCACCCCATGGCTGTTGGTAGATGGCAGCCTCTGTCCTTTCGCAAAGGGATCCTGTACAAGGTTAGAGCTGCCTGCAAACGCTTTCTCGAAGGCCTGTGTGCTCCCACCTGCTGATACCCAACCTCAGCAGAAGCTGACTCTGCCTGGTTGTAGGAATAAGTTTCAGAAGCAATTCCAAACACAGTCCAGCTTAGAGCTAATAAAGAACAGGCTTTACTGCATTCATTGTGTATTATAACATGGATTTAGGAGATAGCTGCTGTTAGGCTATGTTCCCAGTTGATAAGTAGAAGCAAAAGCCTTTTTGACATCTGGTTCACTGGGGTCTTATCCTGACATTTCAAGCAGGCTGTATGGAGGCCAAGTGTTTTTTCTCTGGTGGCAGGATAAAACTGGGTGTGTTGTTGCCGTGTTTCTGGCTGGAGCTGTGTGAGCCCACCCTGCTGATGACTCATCCCTTAGAGTGGCTCAGAATATCGCACTCTGCCATGCTGCTTTCCTATTCTTATTACACTGATGCATTTGGGTCTCGCACGGTGGTGGCGTTTCATTTACAAACCTCTCTTTGCCCATAAAAGAAAGATGGCTGCCAGCCCTGCTTTCTCCTGATGTTCGGCACTCAAAAAGGGGTTTTTTCTGAGCCTTGCCTGAATGACTTCAGATGAAGATGTTTTATTTAAAAGCAGAACAACCAAACACATTAAACACCTTAGAAAACACATTTTTTCAGAGTTTAACTGTGTTTTGGTGGCCTCTCCTTTTTTTTTTTTCTCCTTCTAAAACTGGCTGCTTCTGCATATGATTTTGACTAATTTTTCCCTTTTCTCCCAGCAAGCACTGAATCAGGATCTTTAGGCCAGCAAAAAAGAGCTGTGATCCTTCCCTGCCACCCTGTCTTTGGGTCCATGCTTGAGTATTTCAGCACCAGAGTTTACAACAGTGAATAGAATAAAATAAGCAGTGGAACACACTGTTTATTTCTCCCTCACTCACAGGGATCCTGACTGCTCCATTAAATCAGGTGTGGACACACCTTGAACTTAAAGGACTGTGTTGTCACAAGAGAAAATGGATATAAACAAACCTATCTCTTCCTAATAGTTTTTTAAATTTCTGTTGTTTTTGTGACCCAGGTGTTCCGGGTGACACAAAAATGAAGATACCAACGGCTATGAAGAAGTCATGAGGTAAGATTCCAAATGCTGCAGTGGGTTTTGCAAAGACCGACTGATGGACTTTAAGGCAAGCAGGTCTGTGCAGTGGCACTTGCTCTGGCAACCCATGGGGAGCCACATCCATGAAAGGGGTCATGCATCTGAGGCCTGTGCTGAAGCAGACCCTTCTCATGTATCAGAGGCATATTCAGGCTTAAAAAACTGGAGTAGAAAACAGAGATGCAGTGAGGACTGATTGTCTTGATTTTGTTTTTCAGAGTAGGGCATTGTGCTAGTGAAAGCACCTCCTTCCGTGTCCTAGTGCACCACATTGACTCAGATTTATTGGAAACAAGTTTTATTTTGTTAAATACAGTACGAACCATTAAGAAAAGCCACTCCATTGTTCTTGCTGATAAACATCAAGTCAGAATTTCTGCTCTCCGTATAGATGTGTAACTAAGACAAACACGTTATTGCAGGATCTCAGCAGTCTGGTAGCAGAGCTCAGCTTTCCGCTCCCTGCACTCAGCCACATTTTAAGTTACGTGACTGCTCCCAGTCCACTTCAAAGCAAAGTCATCCAGCTTAGTTGAAATAACCACTCTGGCAGCAGCACAACACTCTGACTGGTGCCCCTGTTTCTGAAGGGACTGTGTAACCGTGCCTTTGGTTGCCAGGAACATAAAGTGCTTCAGATCTGCGCCGTTCATGAACAGTAAGTAGCTGCATGGGATTTACAGCACCATCTAGATCTGTTGTAACTCTTTTGATAAATCTACTTACCCTTTCAAGAACTAAATAAACCTTCACAAAGTATACAGGACAACATCAACATGCTGGAGTCCCACAGGGTGATACTGCAGATGACTCCATGCCTACCACTTGCCTGTAGAGAGGTACATATAGACATTAGATAGAAGAGGAGCAGTAGAGCCCTAAGGTTCCCATGCTGATTTCCAAGTGCAACTTAAATTAAGATGTTCAACTATCTGCCCTCTTCATTTGGGCACCTGCTTAAAAGTTACACAGCAAACACAGTCAGTGCTCACCGTGGAGTCTCCCAGGAAGGTAAATCCCTCCCCACTGAACAGCCTGTTGCCAAGATGTGCCAAGCACACTGATATCCCATTGCGACCAGCAGAAGCTGAGCAAGTGCTGCTTGGCAAAACAGGGACTGAGACACGTGTGTTCATTTTTCCTTTGAAGAGAAGGGTTGCTTGTAGCATTAAAAACATTGTATGTAAGAAAAGGTGTAACTGCATCTTTCAGCATCAGCCATGTTCTGATGCTGGTGTTGTCCTTGTGATGACCATTAGTGGGAGGCTGGGCAGGGATGTGAAATGCATTTATAACCTGAGCATAATTGGCTCTGTTTACAAGCGAGCATCAGTCCTTGCACAGAAGTGGTCAAACAATAAGCAGGGCAGACACTCCTTAGGAACCTCATCTCTATGCTCAGGCTCTGGTTTCCAGGAAGCAATTTTTCCCTTAAGAATTATTTAATCAGAGAAAAATCTTCCGGTACTTACAGACACAACTGCTGCTATATAGAACTTGGCATTACAAAGAAACTAACCACAACATGGCACGGCTTCTGGAGGCTGAACATTTTCTGAAGCGATAGGAGAGAGGATGTGGAAGACTGTACAGAGCAGTGCTGCCTGCTACGTACAATAACTTTCAAAGTTCTAACCTAATTGGGTACAAAAGGCATTTATTATAACCATTTTATTGTAATACCCAAGCTATTATTCATTACATGCATTTCTCGTTTATTTCCTATGTTCTAGGCAGTCTGCAAGTCCTGCTATTGCAAGTCTTTTCTGCCTGGCTGCAGAAAGAAATGTGACTGGTGCAATTAAAAAAAAAAGAAGAAAAAAGAAAAAGTACTGTCTATGCTCCACTTACAATAAGGTGCATGTTAATTTGATTTGCTTCACATGGATTTAATCAATGAAAATAAAGATGGGGGAAAAGCATTAGTGAAAGTAATGGGTCGTTTTTATTCCTCTTTCTTTGCTTGACCTGCTGAATCGATCTACCCTGTTGCCAGGAAAATCAGAATCATGCTGACACGAGCATCTCTCTTATACAGGCAGAAGAGAATTTATGTTGTAAAACAGCGCTGCAAATTCACAAGCGGCTGATGCCTCACGCAACTGCTTATCGGGATTTACGGGGAAAAAAAAGGGAAAAGAAAAAGAAAGGGGGATTCCCTCGGGTACTTCCTTCGGGGACTTTTCAGATCTCCAGAAAGTGGAGAAGCCGGTGCCTGCAGCCTGGGGAGAGGGATATGTGCGTCCGTGGCAGAGTGAAGTGTTCTGCCGGTTGTCGGGGACTGACCCGGCTGTGAGCGCCGAGACCCGGCGCGGCACGGGCTGGGAAGGGGAGCCCCGGGGACTCCGCGCAGGGGGAGCCCGGGGCGCCCTGAAGGCAGCGGGCCGGGCCAGACAGGGGAGCCTCGGTGGCCCCGGGTACGGCCAGGCCGGAGAGGGGAGCTCTGAAGGCAGCGGGCCG
>NW_010302850.1:0-46028 GCF_000700745.2 Antrostomus carolinensis | reverse complement strand
CCCTGTTTAAAAAGTTTGAGGACCCCTGGCAAAGTCCTTTTTACAAAAGCAGGTTTAGTGTAACATGAAGAGCGACGTAAGCATGCTGAAACCTGCAGAGATCGTAGCCACAGAAAAGCTGGGAGAAAAAAACATACCAATACACACCTGGCTCATTTGGCAGAAGCCAAGCTATGCCAACTTTTTCACCAGCCAAAATAGTTCTGTTGGGTGAGACTTTGTTGGCATTACTGTGGAAGAGCATAGCACAAACAAAATCCATCTGCTACAGGAGGGCATTTGAAATGCTGTCTAGGCCACGATCATTTAAACTATTCCTGTGACTTGTGCCCACTAGCACTCCCCTGTCTGTCACTACCTGCAGGTCATCTGGGCTCTGGCATTAAAGAAGAGTGCGCTTCAGAGTTACTTCCCTCCTGAAAGGGAAATAACTTGGGTAACTATGTTGGTACTCATTGGCTTTACAATTCTACCTGAAATTGTATGGCTAGAAAACTATTCTGCTACTCCAAGAGGAGAAAATGCCCAATGTCATTCATTCTCAAAAGCAGACCGAGGATTGCACAGAGCTCCCACAGAGCTTATTTATACAGAATTGGAAGGAAAACCATTTGTTCTAAAATGTAAGGAGCTGCACACGCATTTCTTGCTATCGGGCTAGCATCTGTTGTTCTGACTGCTGGAGGTACACAAAGGACTCTTCTCCTAATAACTCACGTTTGCATTTATTCCCAGGAAAGTACCGTCACTCTGACGGAGGAATTCTCCATGGGTACGTCTGTCGCTCACCTGCAGTGCTAAGTGCCCACCAGCTACCTACTGAGAGCACGGTGCGCCCAGTTGCTTCCTTCTGCCTGCAACTGTCCTGGTGCTTTTGGTGGGGGCTCTTCTCACATACAGGGCTTAGGAGAAGGCAAGGCAAGGCCAAAGGTCTGCATGAAGAGGAAGCAAAAGATAACAGGGCTGGCAACTTTCCTCTCTTTTGGCAGCCCTTTCCTGTTCTGCAACAGGCCATGTTGAGAAAGGCCTGTCCCCTGCACAGATGAGCGTTAGTGTTGTGCTAACCTCAGTCTGTTGACAACAATGTTTGTCACAGATCTTGAGGGATTCTCTCAGGTGTACTGGTCCCAGACCATTTAAGGATCAAAGAGGTCTTGGACCTTGAACATAGCTCGATACTCTTTGACAAGGTAGTCATACAGCAGAATTCTCACTGCAGATGTCTGCCACTTCACATAACTGAAATTTGATAAATGCTGCCCAACCACTGAAAGCTGAAAAAAGTAACCACTTTATTAGCAATGTATTTTTAGTGCATTTCTTGCATTTTCTGTAGCAACAGCAGTTACAAAGGGCAGAAGGTACAGTCCCATATCATTCTGACATTTGTAGATTTTTTTTTTCTCCCTCCCTTCTATAATGTGAAATCCAGGAAGTTACTTTCTGAAGATGCGTGGCAGTACTGAGTGTGTCAGGATAGCAGACTAGAAACTGTCATAAATACAAATTCTTCACACCTAAAGTGCAGATTAACAGCGGAAAACCCATCAGCATGGGATTGCAGCATGTACACACATGAAGAAAGCAACAAGCCAGAGCGCAGCTGTGCACACTGCGCACCATGTCATTTCCAAGCTAGCGCTGTAATTCTGTACTAGTGATAAAAAGGAGCGATTTTAGCTTCACAGCACTCTGGCCTAGTGTTAGCATCGTCCGATTTAATTCTTGGTTGCGAAAGACAAACTAAACAAAATATAAATGCTTCTAGTGTAATTCTTGTTGACTAGAGATACTGAAGGTAGAAATCCAGGAAATAATCCAAAGCCTAAACCTTACCCAGCAATGGCTGTAAGGAATAAGCACTACTTCCAGGAAGACCTGAGTGCGCTTAACACCAGCAGCATGTGCTGTCTGTGGAACGCCGTCTTTCATACCAAACAGAATAGATTTGTAACTGTAGCTTACAAAAGCAAAGAGAAGTCAGAGAGCTCTCACCTATTTCAACCCAGCTTCTTAGCAATTTACAAAGCAAAAAGAGAGAGGGAGGTTCAAGAAAGCCACAAACCCTGTCTCAAGTGAATCCACAGAACAGATTCTTTGTGGCAGGCTAGAAGCGCATCATCTTTCTGTAACTCTTTTGCTTATTCACAGAGAGACAGTTTATGGCACACACAGAACAACTGCATGATTTTTGAAGCTTGTCCTGAGACCTGTGTCTGTGTGTCAGAAAAATGCCCTATTAAAAACCCTAATAAAGCCAGTACTTCAGAATCCCCAATTGATTTCATACTCTTTGAAATGGAATCCACCGATCCAACTTTGTCTCAATGCTTGCTCTTTAAAAAAGGGAAATAATCACGATCAAAAGGCTACATGCTGTTTTAAGATTTAATATTTTAGAAGCTTACCTTGCAGCCTTCACATGTAATGACACCATAATGGATTCCTGATGATTTGTCTCCACAGATCTTGCATGGAATAATTTCAATTTGAGCTGCAACAGAAGCACGCAACCAGTTAATTACATTTTCTTTTAAACACCTTATAAAAGCATTCCCTGATCAGCATTTGTACAGTGAAAACTAATAACCTGCTAAACATTATACAGCATTAACTATTCATTGCTGAACTGCAAGGGTCCCCTAGAGCTTTGGACTAAATTATGGCTGCTCGTTATATAATAGCTTTTGGGTTATTAAAATGGGTCATTTGAGAAGGTGTTTAAGAACCCACAAGAAGGCTAGAATCAGCATTTCAAAGCCAAAAAGCATAGGAGAGTTCACATTTTGGCCAAAGAGCTAAGACGACACCAGAAAGGTTTCTTCCAATGTTATTGCTGTGAAATCAGAAAAGGGAATTTTGAAGATTGCCCTGCCTGAAAATGAATGCAACACCTTTACCAGAGGGGTGGCCATCAGGCCATCCAGTTCACGTGACTGGCCAGTCTGAAAGAGAAGCAGCAAAGTAAAGAGCAGCTGCGTTTTACACAACAAATCCAAATTCACATATCTGAATTGAAAGTGAATTATCAGTACATATTGGTGGTTTAGCTACCACAGAACAAATGAGGGAGGAAGATACAGCCGTATTCCAGCCAACTTACAAAAAAAACCCCAAAACCCAAAGGAGTCGGCGCAGTCTGGAAAATGCCAGAGAGATACGTGATAGGAAAGCCCTGACTTTTTAAATTGAACTTCGTACATAGAAAACATACCTACTGCATTCAGTTTAGTGTGTGACAAGACTCCCTCCATGTATCTCTAAATGACAGCAACTTCCCATCTGGATAGACGGATTTAAGACGGAACTCCTGTATGCTCAGGAATACCTCTTCAACTGCTTTTGGAGTACATGGCTGCAGTCATTTTGCTAGCAAGTCTTTTTGGATGGGGCCATGCTGAGGCAGTGCTTTACAGTATCGAAGACCAGCAGTCCACATTTTACATATGCTTGCACATGCTCACAGGCACACAGACCGTGGGCATTAGGTACATTAGGTACAAAAAAATCCCAGGAAAGCCCTTTCTCTGCTGCAACGGTGTCAGGATTAGGCTACATCAGTTTTTCTCAACCAGCTTTGTCCGAAGGGGAGTACAAATGCAACTCTTGCTGTGTCTCTAGCTGCAATATACTGATAATCTAAAGTGCTGTTAAAGCTCCTGTGAGGAACTGAAATCCGTTCACAAGACGCCAAATTGTTTCAGAGAGCTTTTATTCTATCCAGTGTATGGCTCTCCAGACTGTGACAACACATGAAATGGCATCTAGTACCATCTTACAATGCATTAGCTTAACTTCAGATGTTTTCAAGTTACAAACATGGCATTTTGTGAGCCATTAAATCCCTAACCGACTGCTTCTTGTGAAACAAGAATCATCTTCCAGTGCTACCGTGCGCTCTGTTTTGTTGCAGCCCAACATCAGAGCTCAAGATCAGGCCAAAACTGCAAGATAACTACAAACTAGAGCAGAAGACTTCTAGCACAGCACTGACTGTGCTAAAATACTCCTTCAAAATATTCTCCAGATGACATCAAATGCAATGATCAGAGCCACTGAGCAGTACCCGTATAGCATCCATTTGCTCCCAGGAACCTAACGGCAGCTAAAATGCTCTGCTGAGGAAAGTGGTGCCCAGCAGCTATGGGACTACATTGCTGTTTTCCTGACAGTTCCGAATCAGCAGCTTTCAAAATATTTTCATACAGCAGGACACCACTCGCATCTGCTTCCATCACAAGGATCTTTGCATTCTTGACCTTTAATCTCCCACCTGCCCTGCGGCAACAAAATGATAGGCTGAAATGAAAAGGTCTGTTTAGGATGCTTAAAAAAGGAAATACTTCTCTGCAGTCCTACAAAAACTGTTGTAATTTCCCTTTGCTCTCAGCTAACACATTAAACACAATGGAGCAGGAAGTGAACCAACAAAAGGGAAAAATAAAGTGCATGCTATTTTATTCGTGTGTTACATTAATTCTTATAGGAGCATCATATATTTACGAACAAAACTTCTAAAAGTAGAAAGGGTAGCATCACCCTGCTCTACATCAACACCCGAACAACAGACTGAAATTCCCAGAAATGCAAAATTTGTATAACGTGCAGTTCAAATTCAGAGAGCAATCCTGTGGGCAAATTCTGGAACAGACCTACTGACTCCAAGTTGCGCTTTTTCAATATATGATTATTTTTCCACCGTGCTACAGTCAAATCAGCAGCCTTCTCCAACTCCTCTGACAGGGCAGTGACAAGGCTGATCTCATCAGCTACACGGCAATGTATTTTTTACATTTCACTTTTATATACATAATTACTGCCTTATTCCAAATAGGATATAATTGGATCTTGTTTATCTACAATCTCCGGCACATCAGTTAAATCACCCATGAAGCCTGTCTATGCAATCCCTATTTCTTAAGCAACAGGACATCTGCAGAGTGTTTCTGAAGGAATGCAACATGCCTTCAAAGTGATGGCCTACAGCTAGGTTACTAATAGTCTAAAAGGTGCCATAATTAGTCCCAAATGCATTTTCCAGGGTGCTTCACTGTTAGAAGAGGATCTCCACAGATTCACAGGCTCCAGCTGGGCCAGCATTTGCTGACCATTGTGTGTATGAGCAGCGGCACCGAATTGGGTATAATTTTGGAATTCCAGAGTTCCTCAAATTTACTACATCTCCAAGGTACTTACTTTCAATTAAGCACGCAGCGTTTAAAACGTACTGTTTCACTCTGAGATACAGGATGGTAGGATGAAACTCAGAAGCATAAATCGCTCGGGACTGCCACAATCAACTGTATTAGAAATTAATGCACAGCAATACATCAGATCAATTACTGCTCCACGTGGTTGCCTTTGCAAATCAACTCATTGAAATGGAATCCCTGTCACAAGTTCATACACTTTCCATATAGCATGAAAGGACTTAGACAGTCTAAACTTACTAAATGCAAATTGCCTGTGCCAAGATTATGCATTTTTCTTACGAGAGTGAAAATATTTTCCCCACTTTTAACTTTGACATGCAAATATGTACTTGCTAAAACCTTGTTCTTATGCAAACAAGGCAGGTGGGAAATATTTTTACATGTCAAGAATATGTTCCAACTTGGTTTCTCACATTCCCAGAGTTACTTAAAGCTTCCTACTGTGCTCACATTAATTGTACCTGTTCTGTGATTACATATATTTATATGGTATATTTTCCAAGATTACATAAAATACCCTAATTCATGCTTTAGACTAGAATTAGCCTAAATTACAGTTTACAATTTCTGTCTCCCGGGGTGGTGCTCAGGCTGATTCTGGTTCACGCATGAACAAATTACCTCTTAAATATGAATTGCAGAAAAAAAAATAAACTCTTGTGGTTGCTTAGAAACAGCTACAGATACCCAGGTGACAGATGTAGTTTGTATTCCCAGATTAAAGGCCTAAGGATCTTTCACAGCCTGAAATAACACTGCTCCAGAATACTACTAAGGATGTCCTGTGCCCAAGGCAGCAATGGATAGGAATAAAAGCCCAAACAAACCACCAAGAGCAACAAATGCAAGCACAGAGACCCACTGCAAGCATCAGACAAGCTGCTACGGACACGGCTCCTGAGAGAGAGAAGCGACCATTTAAAAGACAGAGGTAGCAATTGTTAGGAACTGAAGTCAAACACCAGGGAAACTCATCTCCTAGGAAAGGGTATCTGACATCCACTAAGATCTCTCAGTATATGTGACTTTAACATGTAGCTATTCTTATCACTGGAACACCTGGTAATCTTCCTTCTCCTGTAATGTCATATGATCTTCATTTTACAGCAGGAAAACTGAGTGCAGACTCTTTGATTTGCTCAAAATCTGACAGAAAAGTAACCTAAGCCCAAATATTCCAGGGAACAAAGCCTGTGTTTTTCCCTTAGACCTTTCTTCTTCCTCCATCCACTGTGTCTTCACTTGGCAATTGTCTGCAGTAGCTCTGGTATGCCTAAATTACATGATTGCCTCCACCTAATTCTGAGGGAACATGCCTACCAGAGAGAGCACTAAACTACATCTGTTGTTGGCATCTGGAACACAGGAACATGCCTTATTCCCTCCTACTCCAGGCTTCACTACTTTCCCCAAATCTGGAATAGCTTCACTGGGCTTGCCTGCCTTTTTCAAGCTCACTCTCCCAACCAACCTAGAGGCGAGACAGCCTCTCCCTCTTTACTGATTCCTGCATCACAAAATGCTGCCTGGTCTGAGCAGTAGAGGAGGCAAGAAATCTAATCCTGTATTTGTAAGGAAATGCTTTGCACAAGGCTCATCATAACCTTTAGTTTCTTCCTTTCTAACTCCTTGGGCAAACTCCAGTCAGCACAAGAGCCAGTACAGCCAAGTAAAGCACAGGGCATCCTTCTCCCCAGTTCTGCCATTTAAGTGGAAACACAATGAGCCCCAACACAGGAAAGCGTATTACCAGTCCACCCTGAAGAAAACATTTTTCAAAAGCAAAAATTGTTTTCCAAAGACATAAGTTTTTTCCTTGCCATTAGTGTGTCTGAATGAAATGTTCGTCTCTGGTGAATTAACTGTCTTGGGGTAGAAAAAGGATTTTCCCACTCCTCCTTCCTGCCTTCACACTGTTATTTTAAAATTGTCCATTCATGCAGATCACGTTATTTTTTCCAATTTGCAACAGGTCCAAAGTCTCAGCTCTAGTACGCTGGGAAGGGCTCTTCAATGTAAGCAAAACCAGGTCCCCATTCCTGCCTCTTACGTGAGATTCACCTAGCTGACCTAAGCTATCTTGAAAGTTGGGTAATTAGCTGAAATTAATTGTCTGCTTCTAGAGTGATAAGGAAGGGAGGAAGAAAGAGAGACAGAAAAAGACAGGGAGGGAGAAAGAGAAAGCGAGAAGGAAAAAGGGGCATGATTCATCTCATTCAACACAAGTGAGATGAACCCCTGAGTGGAGATGCCTCCTCTCCACTCACCAGGACAGGAATTTAACGATACCTTAATCACAAGCCTTTTAGCAAGTGAAAGTCAGGTGAATCCTACTGCCTCTTTCTATTTCTGAATTTAAAAGCATTTCCTGGAAAGGTAAAACTGTGCAGGAAGTGCTCCCTTCCTCTCCCGTGGTACACAGGGTCCCAGTCGCCTGTGTACGCTGGCACCATTGAGATAAGAGCATTTCTGAGGAGGTCCCCATCACAGCTCCTCACCCTTCAGCTCTCAAGGCAGCAATATCAAGAAATTCCAGGTATCCACATTCCTTTTTTCCTCAGTAAAGATGGACTTAAGCACATGCTGGTTAGTTTGCCAGACCGGTCTCTACTTCTCAAAGCCTCGATGGGTACTGAGCATACCTCTACGATCCACTGGCTTTGTGGATCCTTAGCACCCTAACCAAAGGATAAGGATCCTTTGTGGATCCTTAGCACCCTAACCAAAATTGCTCGCTGAACTGAGGACTTTCCTCAAGGCTAAATGTGGGGTACGTACAACAGCCAGGACTGCAGCTGGAATCTCCTGGATCTTGGGGTACTGCTTAAGAAGTTATTCTTTCTCTGACTGCAAGAAAAGTTGAAATTCCTTTCCCTGAATGTGGCTGTCCTGTCCCCCACTTCACAGAGTCTGCACAATTTTGCAGCTGATTCAGAAGGGCTTTGAAATAAATATGATACATACACAAATTGGGCTAACCTGCTTCTAAAGAGATGCAGTTTGTGCCAGACACCCCTGCTAGTGCTGTTTGCAAGTATATTGATTAAATTAGGAGGCATACATATTCACTGACATATTCATACATATTCATTGACTCAAACAAGGGTACTGCATGTAATGTGGTATTTAAAGCAACATAATATCTGATCACAAACTGAATTAACAAGAAATGATTTTACTATATAATATTCTAATCTTCCTGCATTTTCAGCTTCATTACCTAAATAATTTGCTCTGTCATGTACCCTAAGTAATTTGAGCTGGCTGCAAATTACTTGCCTCCAAACAAACACCTGCAGCTTACAAAGGCTGCAATTCTACTCAACTGAAAGCCAGTGGCAGCACAGCTCTGCCCATTCCATTCCTATACTACGTGAAATGACCACCTGTCCACTCTCATATACAAAAATACCTACACCCCGTGTACTTCTAAGGATGACGGGCTGGTTGGTAGATGTCTGAGGCATTTTTAGAACACACAGTAAGTGCTTTGATCAAGAGCTGATGGAATTTACCTGCCCACTCCTTGTGTGAAAGGTTTGTTTATCCTACATATGATCCCCACCATAACAGTGTTCTGGCCACGAGCAGGCCCGCTGGAGATCGCAATGATAGAGCTAGTAACAAATAGCTCCCGAGAAGAACTATCAGCGCCTGGTATCCTAAAGATTTGTGACTCATGGTTGTACGCTCTGAGGTCCAGCAAGGTTGAAATTCCAGCAGAAGCCTTTCCAGCATGTGTGGGACATGCCTTGTGTCTTCCTCTCCTTTACAGATTCCCCTGTCTACAGCTGAGCTCAGGCAGCACAGTATCCCTCAGTGGAGTATCAGTTGGGTATCTTTCTGAGTATGTTTTTCAATTTTAATGAAATGTGTAGGAACACATCTCTGGGACTGCTGATGCTCTCGAACTTGGCCAAAATGGTTTTGAAAATGAGGAGGACTGGAGTGATGGGCAGAAAACCAGACAAACACAAACAACCTCTCCAAGCCTTGTTTCCTTAGGAAATCACACTCGTAATAAAATAAAATAAATATTGAGGTTATGCTGGTACAAATCCTTTGAAGTCTGTGGGTGTGATGGGTGGAGTAGAAATGAACATGGCCACCAAAGCATTAATTAAGAGTAAAGTATGAGCAACACCTCAAACACACAAGGCAGAAATGCTGCAATGCCAAGACTAGATCTTTGGGCCTGAACACAGCTGGATCCCTCTTAGTAGGTCACTCGATACTGTGACTGTGCAGCACTCCACAATGTTGAAAACATTCGGCTTCAAAGGCTATTAAAGGAGATGCAGAATAAATAGTATGGAACAACCTGAGCACTTGTGGGGCTTGCAAGACTGACTTTTAGGAAAAAGTCTGAATTCTTTCAACATCTGCTACTGATCTGGACATGTTGAAGGGAACAGTGCAGTAAGAACTTAAACACAAATCATGAATTCGGCTGAAATAGACACCAAGAGATAACGTACACTGTAGCAAGATAGACAATAATGATACTATCTCTTTTGAGAAGATAAAACCAAGAAAAATCAAAGCATCAACGCTGAATACAAATTCTATCTTTTTATAGTGAACATTCATTCACTAGACACAACACAGGCACAGTAACAAGACACAGCAAACAAATTTAGTGGGAAAGAACAAGAATGGGGAAAGAACAAAGGAAAAAGTGTTGCTATGCAATGTCCTCTGCATTTCAAATCCAAAGCATTTGACGACTCATTTGATTATTTCAATACAGCCAGAAGATAGTTCCAAATTTCATAAAACACCAGTTTTGTCCCATAATATTCTGATTAACACTTTCTTTCTTTCTTGGTGGCCTTCTTGGCATTATTTTTCATCCAGAGAAGAGGGGGGGAATAAAGTGCTTATGAATAAACATTTAACCACTTTATTCCCCCCCTCTTCTCTGGATGAAAATTAATGGTAGTTACCCTGGCTATGAACAACACAGTTTGGAATATGATTAATTTGAAGACTAGGTTAAATCTAATTCTTGTTAAATAAAGCAATTCACAAAAACAGTTTTTCACAAGAAAAGAAAACACACAGACACTGCAATCATGTGACTCTCTAATGAAATATGATATAGTTATAATCAAAGCCCTGAAGTGCGTGTCAAGAAATAGATGCACCAATCCTCATTCTAGAGCTGATTTGCTGTGCGAATGGGGACGCTAGTTGGTGCCTCATTTTCTCTATTTATGTAATCAGGATAATCGGTCTTTACCTCTCTCTATAGCTATCTTAGGTGACTGGTACTCACTGCCAAATCTTGAGTCTCGGTCTTATGACCCAAGAGACTAGTGGGCAGACCTCCAGACAAACAGATCTCCAGTGTTTTGCATTGCTTAGATAGAAGTTGCCACACAACTACATAACAGTACTGCTAGTTGTCTGAATTTTGTTACTTTCCTTTTTTAACTTTTAAAAACAAAGCTTACAGGTTTAATTACACAGCCACAAAAAACTGCTCTTGACAAAATTACACAAAATACAAGTTTTAGAAGCAACATAGGTGTGAGCTACCACCACAGTTAACTGCCAACACTTTTTCTGCTCTCATTTGCTGCTGCATTTATTCAGTAAGCAGCAAGCTAGTGCTTATGTCAGTCCATGCTGTATGTTTTTACAGGATTCGAGAGTTCACTCAGGTTTTGAGATCCCTAATTTCTTCCTAGAGACAACCACTAACCTTGGGCATTTGTGAAAAAGGAAAGGACACCTGCAGCGGGGGCATAAGCAGAGTTCTACTATGATACGGTCTGTACCATGCCACTGTGCTGCTAGAACAAACCAATGTATATTGTCTGTCAAATTTTTTTTAAAAAAAAGGAAGAAAAAGAAGTGAGCTGGTAGGCCGGGACGCATGTGCCCTTTTGAGACAGGGAAAGTGCCCTTATACACTCAATCACACTGAGGTTTCTTGTAGTCTTGGCAAGTTATTTTTCTCTTAGATTGAAAAAAGCAAATCTACATTGATTACTCCTTCCTGGTGTCTGTATGTTGGTCTTTCATTCTGTAGTATTAATGGAGAGGAAAACAGAAACTGAAATTTTGCAGGAGAATATACTTCAGAGTACACTTACTTGCTGGAGCTAGCTGGACGATACTAATGCATTCTCCCCTCTGCCACCAAAAAGAAACCTGTACCCAAAAGCTTAAAGGTATTGGTACTTCTGCCCAATTTCCCAGTTCTCTGGAAGAAACTAATAGAGACTTGATTTTAATAAAGAAAGCCTTTTAATAATAGAGTGTTTCGGTGTGAAAATCTAAATTACCTCTGACGTTTGCTCCACAGATTAATGCAGGGAGCTCTTATTTTGTATGAAATTTTCTGCTCTCAAGTGTTGGACCTGGCCTTCTGAAGACTGGAATTTCTTAACTCCAACACCGCCCTCCGACCTTCTCTTACCTAATTAAATGTATCAGTTTAGGGGAACATCTCAACATTTCTGTTTATTTACTTGCAAGAGGAAAAAAAAGAACTTGCCAACCACTCATCAACTTTAAGCACCACTTCAGCAAATCAGCTAGAAGTATCGCAGTACAACAACCTTTACTTGAATTATTTCATAGGTTGCAACCAGTCTTAAATGATCAACACTTTGAAGGTGTTAATTTTAGTCCCTACTACAAAGTGTGTAGCCACCTATGCAGGATCACGAGAGTAACTTAGTTGCTAGTAAACTTACACTGGCGTTCAGTAAGGAAGGATCTTTTACTGGTGTTTTAGAACAGTGGTAGAAGGGTACTACTTCAAGAGTCTCACACTTCCCTTTATACAATATGAAACCTCAGTCATTCAATTTTTCGAAGGTGACGGGCTCCTGAATCGTTAAAGGGAGATTAGGCCAATGAGACTACAGCACCAGCTAACTGTGGGTCACACTGCAATTTCATTCCTTCTGCTCACATGCACACACCTTTCAGATCAAGCCTCAATAATTCCCGATACTACTAACTGGTTGTCTCTGATTAGGAACCCATCACCCCCACACGTTCTCTATCACAATGCACACATTTTCCTTTATACTTCCTATTCGTCCCAGTCAAGCTCCACTTTAATAGTTAGTTCCCTAGTGATAGCAACAGTCAGTTTGGAAAAAGGAACAGGTAACAAAGCAGAGGGGAACCCAGTGAGGTAAGTGTCCCTTTAAACAAAGTGAGTGGCATGATTCAGCTCTGCCCTGCCATTTTGCCAGGCTGCACAAATTTTATTAAGGGTTTGGCCTCTGCAGAAATTGCAGGATGTATCATCGTGCTTATTGAGAAATGGGACTTTGTACAATTAAGTTAAAGCCAGGCAAACACGGCTGGTACAGAAGCCATTTCCTTACAAGAGAGCTGCACTTTGATGAAAAACTGCTCAAAATCTGAATTTACTTCTAGAAAAAAAATAAAAAATAAAAAAAGAAAAAAAAGAATTTTCCCTGGACTAGAAACTCCATCATTCTGAAGTGACTATATCTGCGTTTTTAAGATATTTTATTTTTGGCTGTACATGAATTTGATGTCATTAAACAGACTTCCTTTGATGCTGTATGCCAAGTAGAATCATTAGTTTCTCAAAAAGGTGCACTCTAAATGTCTAGTTTAAATTTTCATTTTCAGATGATTCATCTAAGAGATGAACAATAACAACCAAAACCAACTTCAGAACTCTAAACAGTAAAAAGCCTTTTAGCTGCACTCACTCATTTATTAACTGCCTCCAACACCTCCTTTCTAGATTCACACAACAGCCAATACTGAGCATGAATTCTGCAACTCCTTCTGCGATACATGGGCATTAGAAGCAAATCACAGCCAGATTCCCTCAAACCTCACAAAAGAAGTTCTTCTGAAGTCTGCATCCTGCATCTTTCTAGACACAGGGTCACTTTTTTATCCAAGGATGCCTTCCATTGCCACTGTATCTAGTGTATACGTGTTGTTTTGTCACCGCTCCTTTTCATGAGTCCTCTTCAGAGGTCATCAGAGGATTAATGAAACTCAGGGATGCTCCAGAGGAAGCCGCATCCTCAGCCAATGCAGCTTTAGCTACTCCTCTAGGTTTTGAGGGCAGGTGCACAAAATAGATTAATTATGTCTACATTTCCTCCATTTAAAATAAAATGACTCTGAAGTCCAAAAATAATCAATGATTTACAGCTGATATACACTACATATTAAAACACTAGAATGCAGAGACATTGTCAAGAGCTTAGAGCCTTTTTGGTGATATGGGGTCAAATCTCTGCTGGACAATTAACTGTATTTTCCTCTCCAAGAAAGATGCTTCTTTCAGCCCCCGCCCCATCTGAGAAGGAGCAATATTAGCATACATGTAGGATCAAGAGGAAGGCTACGCGACTTCTACAACAACTGCCCAGAAGACAGCCTGGACAGTGAAAAACTGATGGAGAATATAATTTTGCTGTTGCTTTTCCCTAACAGCTATAACAACTTCTCTGAACACCAAATTATACTGCTTTGACAAGGAGATCTCTACACTCCCTCACACGTTGATCATTCACTCAAGACAACCCAGACTCAAGACACCTGCACACACTGCACCAAGTACGGCCACACATGCTTCTTGCTAATGACGATTTTCACCTACCTGCAGCTTTTGTACCGGAGTCTCCCATCGCCCAGAATGGGCTTTACAAAGCATTTCTGTCGTATGTACTTCAAACTGTTCTCTTGAACACTGACTGCATCACTCTGGTTTCACAGTGACAGAACTTTTTATTTTGTAATTTTAACGGTACTTTATTGACTTGCATGAAGTTACATGATGGTCCCTCATCTCTATGCCCCATGAAGTGGGTTGGGGCTGCCCAGGTGGCCAGGGACTGGGCAGAAGCTGCAGGAGGGCAGCCTGCTCTGCCTGTCTGCAGTCGGGCATGTGCTTCCCTCCTCCCTCAGATCTTCTCTTGTAGAAGGGTACAGGAGGAAAATGCTATGACCTGTCCCCAAAAACTGCACCAGGAGGGAGAACATGCAGGATGGTATCAGAAGAGATGGAAACATTACATGCTCTGGCTTACAACAAAATAAAACCACCGTCAGTCTATCAAACAGTCTCAAACACTCCTGCCAGCGAGAAAGTTTTTTTTTCCCCAACATGTTCTTCAAACCATGTATCACAGTGTTGTCCCCCACCAACCATGCTCACGCCATCTCCCTGTTCCTGCACTGCTTTATATCCTCATGATGTCTGTATATACTACGCTCAGTGTTTGAATCTTCATTTCGTGACAAGGATCATGAAAGAAAAACCAAAATGTAGTTGCCCGCAAATGTTTTAGAAAATGACGAGCTTGTGAAAAGGTCTAGCAAAAGCTCTTCCTTTGCCACAATTAGATTAGGTGCTACGACCTTCATTAAATCCTTTTCTTTTGCCCACTCGTTTCATAGCATTTAATTTCCTGCCTCTCAGTGATTAAACCAACTGAAAGGTAGTAGATAAAGCAAGTTTGCTGGCTGTTTCAAACAGATATATTAATGCTCTACGCTCAAAAAGCTTTCAAAGCGTCTTCAGCTGCTGATTAACAAACATTGTACATAATACCATGTGAGAGGTCAGACTATGGCAGCAGATATGTGACTGAAACTTACTACAACAGCTCTATCGCAATGCTGTATGCACAGGATATGTCCCTTGCATACATTAAGGAAGCTTAAAGTTAAGCTTCGCATATTTAAACACTAACCAAGTCTACTTAATGGCAGTCTTCAAACTGACAGCGGCCCCCTAATCTGCTGGAGATAAAGAAGTGCCAAGATTAATGATTACATAAGTGCATCGCAGAGCCCAGAAACAATAATCAGCTCTTCTGTTGTTATTTGTGTACAAAGGCTATTACAGTCATCTGACATTCCAAAATCCAATTTAAAGTTGTTAAACCCCTTTCACATACTTATTTGAGGTTGGAAAACCAAGAGGTTCGAAAAGGGAAAGGAAGGGTTTGATTTCCTAATTCTTTTCCCCTTACTGATTTTGCTCTTAGTCAAATCTCTCTTTAAGAAATGCAAAAATATAAGCTTTTAAACAATGCCTGGAGTAAGCATTATTGCTGTTGAAGGAATAATACCAATAAAACCCTAACATGCTTAGATAGCAAATTTTAGAGTAACGACTACCAGCAAACCAAGTAACTATTCGATAGGAAAAGACCCCATTGAGTTGAGGTGTCACTAACAGCTGCGCAACCCTGACAATAGTGGCCATCTTCACCAAGCCAGCAGGGTGAGAAATCGCAGGTGCTCAGGCACTGAACACCCACCTCAGTCCAGCGAGAATTCACTCTCTAGATTCATATAGGCACGGTACTGTTTGCAAGAGACCAGATCGGTCTCCGCCAAATAAGGCAAATGACAGGTCTGACTGCAGCCTCTCTAAATATCATACAATCAATTCTTTTTCTACAAAAATCCTTTAAAATTCAAAACAACCCTCTCTGTTTCTGCCAGAAGACTGAAAAGCAAGCTTAGAGACGAAATCAACAATTGGTCTCCTGGTTCCTACATTGTTGCTTTTCTTCCACAGATGACACGGAGAGTTGGCACAGGGAAAAAGGTGGCCATGTCCCTGCCCTCTCCACCTGATCAACAAGTCACGGTGCCCTGCTCCAGGCCAACTGCACAAGCGGTATAGCCTGGCTGGGAGCTGGCAGCAGCCACGCGTGCAGCGGGTGAGCGGGGATGCTGCACACCTCTCAGGGCAGCCATCGGCTGCAATCCCATTTGTAGCACAAATCACTGCGGCCCTGAATGCGGAATTCTCCACTGGCTTCAAAATTCACAGAAAGCACAGCTGAGCAGGCCCTGGCCCTCAGAGAGGAGGGCTGTATGGGGCAGACAGACTTACGGACCAACTACTGCAACCTGATCCCGTAGGTGATGAGCTGGGCCCTGTGCTGAAATGGTACCTACAGCAGCCACTGCCCTTCTGGGGAAGGGACTAGTCTGGGAGCAATCAGCCTCTGGAGACCACAGGGCCCACTCCCTCACCTTGGTGGTAACTTTCTTTCCTCAAGAGAGAGGTGGGGTGACAGCTGTGATTCAAACTAATGAAGGTAAACATGAGAATACATGATTACCTTCCTAAAGAAGGGCAAGATGAAGGGCAGACCTTCACAACCAAGCTCACATAGCAGCAGATGCAAGGCAGGCTCTCTCCCCTTCCCCGTTGTGACATTGGTAGTGTAACAGCCTCAGGTTCCTCTACAGCAGAACCGAACCATGACAGACTACGTGCAGAATTTTTTCTTTTATGGCTGCTAAGTGATTTTCTAGTGTTCCCTGTGGTAAAGTCAATTAAGTGATAACGGCATCTGTGCACAGAGTATTCAAAATGCTAATACCCCCACCCAGATAAGTCTTCAACTTTGCCCGCTTAAGTATCTCCAGCTCTTAGAAATTATTGCCATGAATGCTCCAGTGCCTTCACCCATTATCTTTGCAGTCCTGCTTCTTCCTAACAAAATGGCAAAAAGCACAACGCATAAAGGCTGTACCCCTCTGACCACACTGGGGAGTAAAATGATACAAGCAAAGAAATATCAGCTGATCTAATCCAGTGCACCTACTGGCATATTTTGCTGCTCGCAAAGTTCAATCAGCTCCTCATCTAACCTACAGAGGTAAGAAAATCTGCTATGCCATCAGAGACTCACATACTCTAGAAATAACAGCAGTTTGCATCATGAATTATCTAACATGATTTACCACTCAGGGAAAAGAAAAACTATTGTGTTTGGTGTTACGCCATTTGGCCATCAGACTCTAAAATTTTAACGTTTGTTATTTTTGCAATGGAGATAACACAATGCTGGTCTCGGGCACCTGGTTCTAAGATGGCTTTCTTACCTCAACATAGGATGACTCATGTTATGTCAGTCTCTGGTCACATATGTTCAATGTGTCCCCATGCTCTTAAACAAAAACAAAACCCCAACAAACAAACAAACAAACAAAAAGAAAAACCAACCCACATAGAAGCTGAAAAACCCAGTACTAAAACCAAAGGAGTTTGCTCATGTGCTGACTTACCATCAACATCCCTTTGAATGCCTTAATACTTGATTACTTCCGTTTACAAAAATCACAAAATTGCAAAATGACCACCAAAAAAACCCAAACAGAGCATACTGACATCTTTTTCAAACAAGCCTGACAGTACAATAATGAGAAGACGATTCTACGTCCCACAGAACAGAGCAGAATACACGCATTGGGTAGAGTACGAGTATGAATAGGAGATTACAGAATAAAATGATTGAGCCAACTATCGCTAAATGCGTTTGACAGATTAAAAGGGAAAACCCGACCTGCTTCACATGGTTAACACTAGGTTCTAAAGGCCAAATTACTCAAAAAGGGAGAAGCTGGCAAGTAGTGAATGTATTGGATTTGTGTTTCCTCAAATAAAGGAGGCTTGATAAAAGTTAGAAGAAAATAATAGAAACAGCACCTGTATTATTGTAATAATTTCATCCAAAGACAATCCAAACCACTTAATGAGCTAAGCTCCATCACTTTGTCAAGACAAGAAAACAATCTTGTCATCAGAGCTGAATGAAGCCACACAATAACTTACCAAGAATGACAAATATAATCTCTCAACCCTTTCAAGACTGTCTTTACCCATCCTTCTTGCTGATGTTTCTTTCTATGCACGCACAAGAAAATAGATGAGAACAAACACCACGCAACTCCAAATTTGTGCAGTTTTAACACTGTACTATTTTAAAAGGCTCACACACAGTTACTGTACTGTCCTTCATAAAGATCCAAAGCATTTAACCAAAACATCTCCATTCCTACTCTCAGAAGAATACCTGCAGCATAACTTTGATTATCCAAAGCTCCCAGGGGACAAATGGAAGCAGAGATAAGTGGGGGAGCAGCCAGAGGTCTTCTGAGAATAATGGAAGTGAAAGAAGAGGAAACGAACTCCACAAAGAAGAACTGTTGGCTCAGCATAGCCCTAGAGTTTCCCTATTCCTGAATGGAGCATTCATTAAGTAAAATAAGCTTCTCTACGCAAGCATTCCAAATGATCGTAAAAAACATTTGACAAAGTGAAGAATTACTGTTCGTTTTGGTACTTGGTTCTCCAGAGAGACAGACAGCTGTTATTCTTACTGTAGCAATTTCTTAACTAGTGGTACAGCTGTAACAAAGCTCCTGGTAGCATCTCAGTGGTTAACAAGCAACCAACTTCTTCCCAAATCTGTGTTTTCCAAAGTATTATTTGGAAAACATTGCTAGCAAAAGTTCCAAACTGAAAAAAAAAAAAAAAACTACAGAGAGATATATCAGAAGCCTGAACACCAGGGCAGAACATCCACGTAGAAGAAATCTGTTTGGGGAGTTGTGGATGCTTTACCCAGAAAGTACAAGTTTTTATTTATACTACTGCAGCACAAGTTAATGCCAATTAAGTAAGAGAGTCACTTTGGATTTAGCACAGAACCTGGCCCAGGGCACTGGCACACAGAATAGAAATAAACACTAATCGTGCTTGCTCACACTGAGAGGATTAGATAACTACAGACGCAGGAAATTAAAACCACAACAAGATGACCCCACGCTCACGATTTCCCTGTTGTACCAGATCAGTCAATATGAATAATCGACAATGTAAATTGAAATCCACAGATAAAAATAATGGTTTTACCGCTTTACTTCTCTTCACTTGCACATAAATTGAGCTGACTATCTCTGATGATGCCATGGTTTAATATTCTGAACACAGTATCTCCTTTAACAATGCCTGGAATAGAAGCAAGCTGCTGAGCCAGATCCTCAAGGGGTGAAAATCAACATTGCTACACTGACTTCAGTGGAAGCATATTGATCTCCACCAGCTAAAGCTTTGGGCCCTAGTGGGCAATTAGCTTTCTATTATATGCTAATTTAAATAATGTACCAAAGAACATTTACTGTACAATAAAGCAAGTCTACATTCTTCTGTGGAGAAGGACAAGCGTTTGTTGTGTCATGATGAGAGTTATGGATTCTGGTTTCAAAGAGCAGGATGAAGTTTCAGTATAAGCTACTCCTCCTAATAACACTTTAAAACCTGCAATTATTCATACTATAGTACTTGAGGAAGCCTGTAATTATTTGGTAAGTTCTTACCAATGTCTAGTCTAGATCGTAATTGCTAACACTGCCTCCTTCAAAGGAACTAGTGACTATGTTAAAATCTGGTTTTTGTTAGGTTCCTACTCCACAAAGTGGCTGTGCTGTAATGTTACAATCTGTATTCAGAGAAGGATGAAAACCAAACTGATTTATGTCCCTATCTTGAACCCTTGAGCAAGGCCCAAATGAATACAACAATCCCACATATGTTTCTTTTGAGGCTTCTGAGATGGACGGGTTAGAACAAGGACTGTGGCTGCAGCTGACACAGGCCAGAATTTTTTTTGTGACAGAAGTTTATGGCACTGAGGACCATCAGCAACACCCTCTCACTCTCCCAGGGAGGCCTCACACTCCAGCCAAAAGACAAAGAAGCAGAAAAGTGGGGAGACAGGGTTCAGCCACAAAGCCAGCAAAAACGATTTTTCAGGGGGTCGCAGGGAAGTTCGGGTGAAAAGGTATCATCCCTGTGTAAGAAATGTTAACAGTAGTTAAAAAAAAAATGTTTTGTTCTCTTCTGTAGAAATTTCTTAAGTATGAGAACTCCCTCTTTCATCCTGAAAAATGTCATTAGCAACCTTCTTCCTGCCTTAGCCATCAACACCCAAGTTATTAGCATGCCAAGGTCTCTACTTAAAAGCTTTCTGGACTTCTTAGGTAGTCAGGATGAGGGCATCATTCCACATTCACAGGTTCTCCCACGCTGCAGGCCTTCAAGTGAAGCAACAGGACTCAATATGTACTCTGTTCTGAAAGCTGAAAGTACACTGCAGCACAGTAATTTGGAAGCTCTCTGAACGCCACTTTTGAGAAAGGGATCAGCAAAACAGGGGGTTCTCTCCCCATGTGTATGACTGCCATGTGAAAGTCACAGCAGAAAACTCCTGAGGTAATACTCCAGCTGAAGACTAGAAAACACACACACAATTCCAATTTGTCTTGTTTTCTATGGAACCGCTCAGGGCACAAAGGCAAAGTAATGTGGGCTCACGAAGGTCAAAGTGGTGCCAAGGTGAAATGTGGCATTAAGCTGCAACACTTAAATTATGCGATTCCCTTGATAAACGTACTTATCCTGGTCACAGTGCTCTTCTCTGGTTGCATTTGTAACTCCTCAGAAAGAGTCTGATTTCAAACAGAAAAAGCTTATATAGAGTCAAGCATTTTTAATGATAGCAGCCACACAGAGAGGAAGATCCAAAACGTCACCACAGTAAGAACGCATTCAAAGCTTCCCTTGAGCTCTGGAGACATCTCAGCTGCCCTGTCACCGTGCTTCAGGTGAGCTCTACAGACGTGGGGAAAACTCAAAGCATGCAATCTCCACTTGAGAGGAAAAGAAACTAGAACTGATTTTGGTTAAGGTTTTGATTTTGTTTACAAGTCCAACAGGGAAAGAAGGGTATAGAACTCGACCCCACTAACTCCAGAAGCATTTTAGCCAGCAGAAATCTCCATTGAAAGAGCTGGCCTGCCCTGCCTCTCCTGGTGCCCGTACAGCTGCACTGAGAGAGCCAAATGAGGGAACAACTCAGGCTGAAACTGTTCTTTGGGAGATTAACTTTAACCTGAATCGATTTCCTGACTTAATTCCCCACGTGACTGCCGAGATGCTGCTCGTGCTCGTACAAGGGAGGAGTGCGTTTGTTTGGCAACACCAGCTTATGGGAGGTTAAAATACTCACAGTACTAAACTGTTCATCTGCTAAATCGGTAAGAAGAGATCTGGGGTAGCAGGCAGAAGGACAAGGAACACAGGGTTGGTTTTCCAAGAAACAGAATAGTCTATGAATAAGTCATTGGTTTCTATGTCCAGTATTGCTGTGAAACTTTAAGCAAGTCACTTATTTGATGTGTCAATTCCTCAGCTGTGAAATGACAACACTTTCTTACATCACCAAAGTGTTGTTGTAAGTTGAAAATTAATGACTGAGGTACTTGGACACTCTGGTGCTGAGGGCCAAGTCAGTACGTAGCTACAAGAGCAGAGTGATTAGTGACAGGGAGGGGCTAAGGAATCAACCTATTATTTTTGGTGGACTATTTCCTTAGAGGATAAATGAGAGTAACTGCTACTTACTTGATTGCAAGGAACTGAAAGAGCCCTCTGGAGCTCCCTCGTGGGTGGACATCTGAACAATTAAACAGCTACGACCTAATTTTAGTCAGAAACCTTATGTCACAAGGAATTTACAGGGAGGTGTCTTCTGTACATGCAAAAATAATAGTATCATGGAAGGACAGTTGACCAATGTGTTTATTTAGCTGTACAACGTTTAGGGATAGACTGTATCCCATTCTCCTTCCTCATATTCCCAATTCCAAAGTTTCTGACCTTTAGAGATAAAGCTGCATGATACAAATATCATCAGATTAGGACTAAAAGAAATTGTGTATACACTGCTTCCAGCATCAGAACAACAGGGTGGTCAGCTTAACGAAAAATTTACAGAAACAGAAACATAAGGGTGGCAGGTAATGTTATAATAAATCTTGCCTTCTGTGTGAGAGAAATGACGGAATATCACCCAGCAGGCCTTGTATAATGCTCATACACACCAGTGATACTAGAAGACACTTCTGTTTAAAGTGCCATTATTATGCACATAGAGCCATACAAAAACGCATCCCCGTTCTGAAAGAAGTTGTTCCAACAGCTTGTCTTCCTCAAAGTTAAAACTTGTCCTTTCCTTCCAGCCTGAATTTTCCTGCCTTCTTTCAGAGGAATATGGGAAACATTTCTTCCTCCCAGGCTAATGCAGGACTGCTACAATGGGATACAGGCCTGACCTCGAGTCCCTGTGCTTTCACAAGGCTTGCGTGGGTGAACCAGGGCAAGTCGCATAACTATCTCAGAGTTATGTGTGCCTCTAACTTCTGTAAGATGTGTAGGTCTCGCTGAAAACACCAGGAGTGAAATGATTAAACAGTTTCATAGAGCTGGGCACATGCCTTTCGGCAATTCAGCTTGTACCTGTAGAACATTAGGATTGGAGGCTTCCTACCTGGGAGGATCCGTTAAATACCATCTTGTGCTTGGACACATCAGTAGGAATAGAAGTCACGTAAATACTTAAATAGGTAAATAGTGTTTCAAGTCTTATTGAGCTTATTATGTCTCAAGAGCTTATTATGTTCTTACTAGATTAGAGAGCATGTATTCAAAAACAAACACAAACATAAGGAAAATAAGAACCTGTCAAAGAAAGCTTTAAAGTTGAAATACCAACCTCAGGATTTTAGCTCCTGTCTGACGATGCTGAGACATCGGGCTGACAACTCTAAAATTCCCTGGAAAGGGCTAACGTTGAAATTCCCTTTCCTTGGTCCTCTGGGACAGGGGATCAGGCCTAAATAATCATTATTATGAAGTTGTATCAGTGGGTTAAAAAAAAAAAAAGCAAGCATCAGTAGAATGTGAAAATCCTGCACTGTCTGGATTTGCAGTGAAGATCACAGAAACACAAGGCAAGCTGAAATCTCTGCAGCCAGTCTGGCAGCTTGCAATTCAATTGCTAGGAACACATAAGCATTATCAGCCTCCCAAAGCAGATCCTTTCAGTTTTATGGGCAGAGAGTTGAGCACCCTGTAAATTGCACCCAAGACTCAAATCCTCAGTGTTGCATCTGCTTTTGTTCAACTTCTTATTTTCTGAAGTCCTGTGGTTAGGCAATGAAATGTGAATCTGTTGATTCCTGGCTATGACATGGGCTTCTTGTGTGGCCCAAGCCAAGTCTCTTAAGCTATACTTCAGTCCCCTACTTGTGAAACAGGTAAAACACAGCCCTCAGTGATGTTTTACGCATAAATTAACTCATGAAAGCCGGTTTTTCAAAGAGTTCCCTAATTAACATTATAGACATCCCTATAGATAAAGAGATTGTCAGAGGGCTCTGTCTGGCAACCCTGGCCCAGGGAACGAGTGCATTCCAGAAGTGGTGATAGGATCTCCATACAGTTCCAGAAAACCAAGTTTACTGAATTACACAAAGTTATTTTTTAAGAATGTGTACTTCTTGGTAACATACTGCAAAGATTCAATACAATGCAGGGCATCTCCTACAGTCAGTTTTATTTGGAATGAAATGCAACCATCAATTTTCAGCACAATTTACATGTGTTATCACAACAAAATTTTACTGGAGAAATTCTGAAGCATTTCCTAAGTTTGGAAGAGAAAGTTTAACGTTGAACACCGTTTTCCACAAATATATGTTTACAAGATACTGGTGATTGCAAAGACAGTTCTACAAAAGCCATGTTAATTATCATATCTTTTCAGATGTAAGCTCAACACAGTAGATAATATATTTTTCCTGTGTTTATACAGCGCCTAGGTATCTGGCTTGTGCTTAGAACATGGAATAAAGTCCACAAATAACTTCATTTTCTAGTTTTCATACACCAGTACAATATTTAAGCATAAAACTCAAGTACAAAACAAATTAAACAGAGTTTTCATGCTAGGATGACTAAAAATAAGACTACGAAGAGGGTCGAACGTTACTAATCCTTGTTCTACTACACTGACAAGAGAGGCTAAAAGAGAGAAAAGACTAAACCACGAATCTTAGCTTTTTTTTTTCTTTTCTTTAAATGGTATAGGATATAAGCTGACAGATCTACAATCTTCACTATCATATGATTTACTTAACCTAAATGTACCTAACCTTTTAAGCTCATCTCATTTTCAAACACACATAAATTTAAACAGTCAATACTGAAAGACACAAACAAGCTTTCACTAAGTCTGCAATTACAGTTTTCAGGAGCCACGAAAAGCGACTGTACAAGTAGGAGCCCAAGCATGCTTTCAAAGGACAGCTGAACTTATGACAGAAGTTACCGCCCAGCCCACATACCTGATATTTCTAGTTTTCTGTGAAACATAGCAGCTTACTGATTACAGGAACTAAATAACAATTTCTTCCTTTGATTTTAAGACCATAATCCAGTACTGGAAAATGGATTTGTCCAGAATTCATTTGCTTCACTTCAAATGTAACAACATTACCGTCTCACTATAAGGCAAATAACCTGAGTAGTAAGAGTAGCTGACAACAGTCTTCAGAATGCAGGTAACAAACTGTAATTTTTTAGTTTCACAGTCAAAGCTTAGGTGAACTTCATCTTTGTTTGTCTTGTGCTTGCTCACAGGTGATGTAACGAGTCCATCAAAAGCTCTGTTGCAACATGAATGACATTCAAAATCAGTATGCACAGAAATTGTTATTAAGTTTATTTAAAAAAATAAATTGCCTATGATTTCATGACCAACTAATCAACATCATTACTTTTCTAAAGCATATATTCAACTCTGGGTTGTGCACAGTGTTACATAAGGGAGGAGGGCCTGTCTGCTCCTTCACACTTCCGGCCCAGAACAGACAATACAGAGCTAAAACATGAGCAGGGCTCCCCTTGGGCCTTCACACAGTCCTACGGCTGGGACTTTGCCATCACTGTGCTTCAGGAGACTTCCAGCCTACATACATCTTAGTCCCATCGCCTATAGTTTATCATCTTTACACAGAAAAGAATGCAAGTTATTCCAGAGGGAATACAACCATTACAATACCACAACTTTTAAGCATTTGGAGTAACTTTTTTGTGTTGGGGTGGGGAGTAGTGTTCGTCGCCGTAAGAAGCTAGACATGCCACTGCTAAATTAGACTACCCATTTCTGGGATATATGCTATTGGGGCACTAAAGTAGCTTTTTGCTAGTGACGGTAAAGCTCTGAATCCTCACAGTCAGGCAACAATACTAACCTTTCAAACCATCCAGCTATTTTGCACTTGTCTCGGTGAGCTTAACAACAAGGAATTTTTTGACCAATATTCTTTTATATTGCAAGTGGAAGCAGCAGCAAAGAGCCAAATACCTGTTCCAGGCAGAATCTACAGTCATAATCCAGAACAACAGGGCAGACAGATCCGTCACGTGTGTGACTGCCCAAACAAAAGGAGGTGGAAAACAAGCATTACCAAACTGGGCTGTAATTTTAATCTTTGCCCTTAAAATTTAAAAGTCTTCCCAAAGCTGAAGAGAGTAGTTTAATGGAGCCTGTGCAAACAAAGGATTACTAGCCCCTTATCTGATGTCAGTGATCCTCCAAAATTAGGTGTTACCCAGGAAGAGCAGTGGGAAGGTACAGGGCTTGCCACTCCTAGGTGGTACCCGTCCTAAACATGTTCCCACGGTTTTTAACATTGCCAGAGAGGAAAAATAAACCAAGCAAGGCCAGCAGCGGTTCTCTGAGAAAGCTGTGAAAAAGCCGTTGCGGCTCCCACCACCTGGTGCAGGGCTGGGAAACAGCCCTCCCCTTTCACCAACCTCCACCTAGCCCTTATACACAAGAAAGCAGTGGTGGCCCTGCGATAGGAGGGTGCCAGGCTGGAAGGGGGAAGGCTGGTGGCAGCTCTCCCAGAGAGGTAGGAACGATCAAGGAAGAAGCGATGACTCACGCTATGTGATTTATTGCTGGGCACTGTTCCCAAATGTCTTAATAAAGTTGCAGTCAAACAAATACACATCCCTTAGGTCTTGTCTTTGTTCCAGCATGGCCAAGACAATCGAGTATTATTTTCAAGCGAAACAAGGATGAGATTCCAGAAAATATTAATTGTGGTAGGAATATTGATGTTTCACCGTTCTACTTCACAGCATTGCCAACCCTCAAGTATTTAATACAAAAAAAGTACAAAACAAGAAAGAAGCAAGCATACATACGGACACAGAAAGTTATAAGATTTTTAACACCTAAGTTTGAGCTGTTCTATTTGTTTTTCCAGTTTATCTTCAGTAATTTCAAGTGCAATAGACAACAGACAGAAGCACTCCATAATCACAACATCCAACTGAAGCAAGAGGCCAATACAAAACCAGTTAACTCTGTGTCAAGTAGCAAATGGCTTCAATAGTTCATGGCAAAACTCTTCTTGGATGTCTTCTGGAAACTGCGAAAGGGAGGGAAAGGGAGAGAGGCCAAAGAATTGTCTGAATTGAAACATTTACTTGATTAGCAGTGAAGCTCTGGGGAAGCAGTGATCAAGCATAAAAACCTGTGACAAGTTTCTGTAAGCAGCCCACTCAGGTTTCACATATCAGCTAGTAACAAAGAAACATATTTCCATATAGTGTGATCACTGTGCAAGCAGATGTTCCTTTTAGCTTTAATTAGCACTGAAAGAGAAGTTATATTCACGCTCTGACTTTTGATATAGCTTTGAATCATGAGACACACGGTAGCTACCTGTGAGCTGCCTGGTGGCGTACGCATTCCACAGGGCAGTTCTGTGAGGGAGAGAAATGGCGAAGCCCTTAGAAGGGCAAGGAAGTACAAAGGAACAACGCAGTCTGCAGGATACACTTTTCCTGGTATTACCCACAGGTAGCTTCCGAATTCAGTCTGGTGATTCCTTTGTTTCAGAAACTAGATAAGCCATGGCTTAGATGAATGGAATCACGATGTATTTCCAAGCTACATCCACGAGTAAAAACCACCAGGAATGTTTTTAAATGATAGCTGAGAATCAGCTATACCTATCTGTTTCCAAAAGCCAGCGCTGGGCAAAGGGAGAGGGGAGGGCATAAGGTGCAAACATACTATAAAGTGCATAATTTAAAAAAAAGAAAGAATTTTCCAATGTGAATTATGCTTCTCATGGATGAGTGGAAAATACACATTATCATGAGTCAGTAGTTTGTCAAGAAACTGTAACAAATTCAAGAAAATTGGAAATAACATCTTCCAAAACTGTTCAAGACATTCAAGATCGAACGATTTATCTAGCAGATTTTATTAGATGTAGTGATGTTATAACCCACTAGCCACCCATGGGAACTCCCTCACCTCAACTTCCATTAACTCTCATAGGAAGAGTTAGGTAGTGAATATACAGGTACATCTTACTATGTACAGTCCAGTTCATCCATGATTCAAAAATCACCATCTCTATCTCATTCTTTTTAAATTCTGTTTTTGTGCATGTTTTATAATGTACATGGTATTACTACAGTAGTACATGTATTTAATTTATAAATAAATATATATGCATTGGGGACACATGCTCAAATTTATTTAATCTTTGTAATGATAGGGGTGCATGATCAACAAAGTTTGGAGACCACTGTTCCGATCATCCTGATATGCAAGAAATCATGTCTACAGGCTACCTGTGTTAACAAGCATACCAGCATTAGGTTCTCTAGAAGATAAGGTTAGCAGTTTTGAAAACCACTTCAATAAAAGGGAAGGAACAACAGGCAGTTTGTTCACCACTGTCCCTGTAGCAGAGCTGAGGAACAGTAGTTTTGGATGAGGACCTCATACATACACACACACAAAATAGTATGTACAGACACAGACAAAAAGATGGTCCCTGTTCCAAAGGTCTTTAATGGAAATAAAAAATTGTAGTTCCTTTGCATTCTCCTTGCTCCCTACCTTTTAGTTCCAGAACTTGTTGACAGGTACACTTCACTCTAATTCTGGTTTTGTATACCTTATATGTGATTCAGATGATGACTGCTGGGTTTTGTAAAACAACTCATTTAAGACATTCCACACAGCTGTCTTGCTTCATGCTAGTTCATTTTAATAAACTCAAATTTACTAGGCAATCTACAAGCGAGGCAGAGGTTTCATTGACACCCTCCTAAAATCTAGCCTGTGTTTTTTCTGTTATTAATGACGCTCATAACCAGAACAGTTTGTGTATGTTTAGGGAGCTCATGATCAACGTTTTTAACGTTTTAGATACTGCAGCAGCTTGGAATCCTTCCTCCACATCTCCTTCCTCCAGCATCGCAAATCTGAGAGCAGCAGTTTCTCTCCAAGTAAAACAACAAGCAAGAACAAGTTAAGTTTCCTGAGTGTGCCAATGAACGTCTGCTGGTGTCCCTGGCACAGACTGCCAAAAGGTGGTAATGAAGTCAGAAGTATTTTGGGGGTGAGGAGCAAGGCTTTAGAGAGGAGATGTGAATTTTGGAAGATGGAAAGACAATTGAAGTCCATTGGAGAGATGTTTTATTCCAGTTGTCATGACCCTCTGGTGTGCATGGAACTATTCAAGAAGGCTACTGAAGGAACAAAGATTTCTTGAAGAACTGAGTGTGCAGTGTTAGAAAGGTAAAGCACAGAGGTGTCCTAGAGGGCTCTAGCTTTCATGATGATCTGAAACAGCTGGCTACAAAGGGCCTAAAACATATACTTGTGCTGTTACCCCTCACTACACTGTTAGAGAGATTAAATAAGGCACTGGCAGTTTGCTTTCAAAAGAGAGTGAAAGAAGAACATAAGAAAATGAATTAGAGATAAAGAACGTTAACATGAAGGAGAAGAAATGAAAGTAATGAAATGAAAGAAATGAGAAACTAGACAGCAAAGGAAAGAGGATCAGGCAATTACACAGCACTTCTGTGTGCAGCCTATGTGATCCCAGGGTGACGTGAATTCCAAGCAGGAAAATTCTTACATCCACCTAAATGGAAGAGCAAAAAGGGAAGGACAAAGATGGAAATGGCAGAAGTATCACGCTCCAGTCTAAAAATATATACACCACTTATTTCTCAGTCTGTCTTTGGGAAACTGCAATCAGCAATGCTTAGGTTTATTATTTTCTCTCTCAAACTCCTGAAAAGACAAAAAGGAATCCTAATAAAGTGTAATGAGCAGGCTCACAAAAACTGCATTAAAATCCAGTGTGTTTTCATTGCATCTAGATTTTAGTTACAATGATTGGCTAGCACTTTACTGTAAGCTTCAGACAGTATATATAATAAGAGGTCAAAGCTGTAACATCCCATTTTTACATTAAGTCATTTGAGTGCAACGAACTAATTATTCAATTGAATACACACCAGAAGATCAGAAGAAATTTAGCTTGAAAATTTACCGATCTGAGAAGAGTCAATGGATTTACTATCAAAACCCAAGTTTCTTCCCTGCACAAAGTAGTAGGCTCACTGCATAGCCACCTTATTGAAAAGCCAAAGACCTTAAGATGATAAAATCAAAATAAATTAATGCCTATTCAAAAGGAATTGTCTCTGCAGTACAGCAATGCGTTATCTAGCTTCTGTTCATGCTTCCTTGATTAAAAAAAAACCTCAAAAAACCCCCCAAAACAACCCAACAAACCACTCGCTCTTCGTTGCCCAAGAAGCCCAAAAGTCTTCTCACAAAACAATTCTGTTGTCTTTTTTATATAGGGTTAGTTGATGCTTTTCCCCCTCCTTTTTTTCAGTAAGCTAAATATAATTAATTACTTCAAAATTAAATTAGTTCCAATAGCATTTGGCTGAAAGCATTTATTTATATGACTCCAGTTATAAATCATAACTCAAAGGCATATTGTAAAGAAATTTACTTCACTGAAAATTCAAATAGTAGCCTTCTATATAAAAGTATTATTAAAGCTTAGACATTAGTACAGTCAACATAAATTCTGATTTTAACAGGCTTGGATAAACATATAAATTTTGGCTCAATGAGTCTGCTTCGGCTGTCAATACTCCGAAATAGATACAAGCTTTAACAAGCCTTTAATTCAAAAGCACATTATTGTACCAACTGAAATAGAAAGACTCAAGTATCAAAGAGCAGTTCTTCCCCACTTTCGTGGTATTACTTCTGTAAGACACCAATTGATCTACAGCCCTTGAAAGAAAACAACTCACTTCCCTCTCCTGGATAAAAGTCAGAGCAGTTTTTTCATCTGTCACAGTGTAACAGCATGAAAATACACCTTCTGCATCAACTTAAAATGAGGGAAAGAACCTGCAAGCCACAAAGCCATTATGACACATCAATTTACTTTGTCCGACAGATGGGCTGTAGAAAAAAAAAAGTTTTCATAAAAAAAAAAAATGAAGATTTGTTTAAAGCAGTCAGTAAGAAATAAATGAGGAAAAAGAGAACCAAGAATTTAAACCAATTTACCTATTGCTAATGCTATTCTGGGGTACTCTTCAGCTTCGTAAAGAAAACAACGGATAGCTTCCCTAATCCGGTAAGTGAAACACTACCTTCATCTCAACACTGAAGCACAAAGCCCCCTTTTCCTGGCAAAGAGAAGAGCCCTGCAATCAGCAGGGTGGTCAGGAGTCCATGGGTGCAGGAGCTGAGCCGTACAGAGGCAGCCGGCGGGTGAGGGCAGTCTGCTCAGCAGCACAAAGCCCCAGCTCAAGCGGCCAGCCACCAGCACAGAATTACTACAGGTCTAACTTTTGAAAGACCTCAGCCCTTTACCAGCTTAATATCAGATCATTTGGAAAGGACATGAAAGACAGAACTGTGACTGTCAGAGGCTGTCGAGGAGCCTGAACAGCACTTGGTGCTTTGTCCGGCGCCCACTGCGCTGGGGCGGATTCCAGCCGGCTCTGCTCCGTTTAACTTCTGCCACACAGCCTGTTTCTGCTGGCTTTGTGTCGGGCAGGGTGAAGTTTCACCAGTACCCTCACAGTGCACGGCTGCCCGGCACAGCGCCATTTCAGATGGTGGCAGGACAGCTGTCCAGCACATCAGACTGGAGACTTACCTTCTAAACTGGAGATTATTTTTCTCATCTAGGACTATTTATGCAATGTGCTGAGATTTAATAAACTGTCAGGCTAACTGTCGGTTACTTAATAACTAGCAACATCCACAACATTTAGCAGCGTCTGATAAATTGTGTAACCAAATTAATTTACCCTCTGACATTAAAACCAGTTATTGTTAATAAACAATGCCCTAAAATATTTAGGTGGGTTCTTTAATTCAACTGAACAACGTACTTGGAACTACCTTGATGGAATTAGCAGACAGGTACACAAACACATGCTTATTTTCATTTCTTCAGTGCTACAGGTATTAACTCTTTAAGAATACAGTCCTTCAGTTTCTTCTTGTGTTTTATTACTGTAAGCTATTTTCCTGAAAAACACCACAGTATTTACACTCAGCTTTTCTTGGATGGTAATGCTTTTTATTCTTCCAGGCCAAGCTAAATCCTCTTCAATTAGGTTGTTCAAATACCTCTTCTCATAATGAAAAGAGTATCATTTTGAGTAGTAGTAATAAGCACGGCTTCACTGAGAGAAGAAGGGAAGAGTTCTTCTGCCATGTTATCAGAAAGGCATTGCACAGAAGCAGCCCAGCCTGCCTGCATTCAGAGACAGGAACCACTTGCACGTTTGAACGCACACAAGCAACTTGGTTAATGAGAAGAGAAATACAAACAGTATCTGCTACACCAACCTTATGGCCACTTGCTATGAATCAAGCTAAAGGACAACTTCTTCCTCTAGATAGTCCTTGGGACAACAAATAAGTTTTGGGAAGAAGTGTAAAAGCCTAACGGGGGTATACTTGGAATAATCTCTCCCATTCCACTAACAGGGTTTATGAGTACTCAAACTGTCTAAGATATGACATTGTTTTCACAAGGAAAAAATAATTAGGTACTTAAAACTGCATGCATCTCAAGACTACTTTCTACTGACATTGTTTACAATAGGCTTTATTATTTATGGGAAGAAACCATCCCACTGTATATCTGCCTGAATTTTTGAAAAACAAATAAAGGGAATAAAAATTACAATCTTGTTTGTAAAGCACTGGATTAGCAGCAAGCAATCTGGGTTTTGTCTCAGAGGATAAATCTCTTAGATAGCTGGATCAAAGTAGTCCTTTGTGAAACAGACACTTTATTGAGATGTTTGGAGACTTGGAACATTTTTCCAAAGTGATAACAATTTTGGTATCCAGCTTAATACAACTTTGAAAGCATTTTATGAAAACCAGAATTAATTATAATTAAATTTAATTCTTCTCCCACATTATACTTGGCGATTACGTTTGAAGTCATGCTATGTAATTTCAATTATTAAGGTGCTTTTACACTAGAAGTAGATAAGAGTGCTCAAAAACTGTAAAACTTCCACCAATGAAAATATGCTTGGCTAACAAAAACTTACTCAAATTTAGAAACAAGGCCTTAGCTAGTGCACGCCAGTGCTTCTCATGTGAGATACACAGCTTTATGCCAGCTTTGGACATGCTCCTAGAACTTTACCTTTAGGCTCCAAGGAGAAAGTTGGACATCTGTGCATGTTGCCCATTCAGAATATTCATTCACATGTAAAAAGATCCTATCCACTGCTAATACAAAACCTGAACTTAGCATAGTTACCAAATCGCTAATAATGTGGCAACAATCCAAGAAAAGAAGTTAAGCTACACAACCCGACATTATTTTTTCTTGGCACTTCCCTAAGAAATTTTTCAATTCAATTCAAAGATAGGAAAAAGAAGTATTGAAGTATTTCATCTTGGGATTTTGATTTTACAAATTGCTGGCAACTCTCCCTGTGCACGCGTGCATACACACTCTCTAAAATAACAAGCTATTAACTTGACAGTTCAGGTATTTTAAAGGTGGGAAAAACAGTCTCCAAAGAGTCAGTTGGTTTCGGGGTTTTTTTTTGTTTTTTTGCTTTTTTTAATTCAAAAGTAAACTCTTCAAAAGTTCCTTCAATTTAGCATATAAATTGAATTAATTTGATTAGTCTTTCTAAAATGTAATGTTCTTGCCTCTTCCAAACACACTCAATGCCAGCTAGCAGGCCAGGACTTGACATACTCGAGTGAGGAAACCTCCACCTTCTTTTAACAGCACAGTACAAAACGCGGCTGCTGTTAATTCCTCATAGCGAGGTACACACACCACCATCACATTTACTTCAGAGCAACAGTCACTACTTACAACCAATTATTATAACTCCCTGAGAAAGGGCTTGATTTCAGTGTGTTGAGCACCCTCAACTCTTCCCAATGCCCCTGTGTGCAGAAGCAAGCAGTGCTATTAGAAGGACTCAAGCATGTTGCAAGGTCGGGGTAAAGCCACTTAGTAAAGCTCTTCAAGTACAGCTCACTCCTCCCCAACAACAGGGCGAGGCAACAGCTATAGAAATAGGCCTCCTTAAAAGTAGCTATGTTATCTTCTTCTCTAAACAGAAAAATATAAACCTATTTCCCCTGTAATGTCTTTCTCAAATCGCCAAGAATTAACATTTCTGAAATGCTGGAAGCTGACGGTAATAGCTCCTTCTTCCTCCTCGGCCACAGGGACTCGTCACAGTACACATACTGTCCCGGGATGGAATTCTTTCTCCAGGTAATACTATTGCAATGGGATAGCAGCAAAAGATTCGATACCACTTTTAAACGTATTTCTGGAAGAATAATTCATTCACGTATCACCACATCCACCCTGATCTCTACATACACAACTACTACATCTCTTTACAATAATGTTATAGAAGACCCTCACTTTTCCAAAGAGATAATTACAGATTACTTGCTGACAATGATTTCTAAGTCTCAAAGCAAACAAGACAAACAATGGCACAAATCAGCGGTCCATTTAATATCTCAAGCAACAACTTAATTATTAGCATGAATGTATTTAAAGCACAGTATTAACAAAAGGAGCATTTTAACAACACTTAACCTGACACTCTTTTAAAAATATAAGAATATAGTCTAGGGAACTATCAGAATATCAGCTTGAAGGTAGTATGGAATATTGCGACCAGCAGTATCAGAGGTGTTTACAGCTGTTTCGTTGACAAAAGAAAGTGCTAAGCACAAGCCTGAGCCTTCACAGTTCCCCCTGTCCTGGTCTTCTGGAGAGCTTTCTGTTCTTCCACCAAATGCAAATGCTGGTCTCTCCCGAGATACTCAAATTGTTATTTTCAAGCCTTGATGTCTTTACACAATTCCCAGCAGTTCTTCTTAGCCTCTTACATTCTGACTTCTGTTTACTGATGCACTACTTCTCTAAGTGTAGTAGCACATCAATTAATTATACAGCAGTATGCCTAATCAGGTTTCCCTAGGGTTTTTAACAGAAACCCTTTGTATTTCTTAATGATTCCATGAGATTGTAACTATTTTTAGTTCTGCAATAAAAGAAGTAAGAGTCTGCTGACAATACTATCTCCATAAAAAGTGAAACTGGTATTAAAACCGTTGATCCAAGCACACTTGAACTTTGGAGAATTCAGATTTAGTCTGGATTTCATGATTAACATTATTGTAAACCACATAAGCAGTCAGCACTTACAGACAAGAAATACAAATGAAGAAGAAAGACAGGAACTGAAGAACTGATGTGACCTACTTTATATTTTAATACCAAAACAGATACATTCAAATTAATACCAAAAGCTCCACTGCCTTCAACACAATGCTACCACTAGTTGGTCAACAGCATTCCAACAATTTTCTGTGATCAATTTCTCATGCTCTGCCTTGTTCTGAAAGAGGACACATGCTCTAGATACCCAAGATCATGTTTCTTTAGTTCTAAGGCAGACATGCACAAACCTTCTCATTAACTTACAGGATAATTCAGGATTTAAAAAAAAAACCCAAAACCCCTCAAAAAACCAAACCCCAACAACACAACAAACTACTAAAAGTCCAAATCAGCAAAAATACATCCAGCTTCCACACTACAAAAGCTCAGAAAAAGCAGTAAGGAAATAAGTTTGGTGGACTTTTGCAGTGCTGGAGCTGGTCACCTTTTTGGTCAAGTTGTGTCTTGTATGAGGAAGGGTCATAACAAAAAATGTAAGTAGACAGCTGCCTTACTATAAAAGTGTTATTCTCATAGAATCATAGAAGAATTTATGTTGGAAGGCACCTCTGGAAATTGCTTGGTGCAGCCCCTGCTCAAAGCAGGGTCAACTACAACTCAGGGTTGTGTCCAGTCAAGGTTTTAATATCTCCAAGAATGGAGACTTCACAACCTCTTTGGGCAACACGATGCAGTATTTGAGCACAGGCACAATAATATATTAAAAAATTAATCCAAAAGTAGACATTTAGCATTCATTTATGCATTTTATGTACCTTTTGCCCATTCTCCCCCACTCAGTGAAATGGCAGTGTTGCACACACGCTTCCTGTCTGCCACTCGTGTTTATACACTTGAGTCACACTGCACACAGAAACAGCACTGCTGACGTCATGTAAGCTCAGATGCTCTTACCTGGTATATTGGCAAGACTGGATTCTGAGACACTGCTTTTAATTCTTAGTCTTACTTATTCCCCAAATCAGAAAGGAAGATGTGCCAGAGATAATTTCCACATTATGAAAGCAGTTCTCCCCAGCATTCCACAGGGACCTGTCTGCAAGGCTGAACTGTATCTCTATACAGTTCCTTTTGTCCTGTATTTGTTCTTTGATGTACAAATATGCCACAGACTAAGCGGTGATCTCTTTGATGTTGAACTTTTATACTTCATTGCAACTAGCGTGCTTACAAGAGGAGCTGCCAGTCATTTTCCCTTCTAAACATTCAAATTTCATGAGGCACTTGCTTTATGAGTCAGATTTCTTAGTAACTTGTTTTCAGAATTTCCACAAGAACTGTGGTACTCTTCTGGAATGATAACTTGATTAAAAACCAAGATCCAATCAGGTTTTTCAAGTATAACAAATTAATACAAGCATTAGCTAATATGTCTGAATGTATTTAACATCAAGTGTAATTACCTAGTCAAGTATGCATTTCCTCAGTCTCTTTTAGATAATTCGGGCTGGTGCCTGGACTCCAGCAGTGGCCAGGAAGAGCTGTTCTGGGAACAGTGTAAAGCCAAGGCAAGCATGTAGTGGTACCCCACCAGCTCCTCTGTCAGCAGTTTACAGTACAGGGACTCCCAGAGCCAGGGGCAGCCTCTGCAGTGCAGTTTTTCATGATGCAGAGTGCATACATAAAATTTTCGACTGACAATACCAAGGCGAATGAAATTACAAAGTTAATTACTCCTGTGACGAAACACTAATCAACGCTGGCAGGAATAACATGTTTCAAAGTGCAGATTTACCACTGGTTCATGCTGGAGCTGCCAGTGTGAGACATACAAAAGAGTTTCCATTCTGAAGCACTTCTGCGAGGGCTTTTAAATCAATCCTAAGAGCAGAAATTCTTTGGAGTGAGATTTTGCCATTCAAAAGGTCTCTGCTTTAGAGTGACCTTTATGTTTGGCTATTTTTCCTTTCCGTAAGTATAAACACTCTGGTTGAGAGGGAAAACATCAGAAGAAAATTAGAATATTTTGGAATAGCGACAGCAAGGAGGGATTGTTTCGCCATACTGAGGTCTAGGTTTCCTCAAAATCAGTACTGCTAGGGATGCCCCTCTCCAAGCCAAGATACACTGTCAATGTACTGGCCAGAGAAATTGACTACTTTGAACATTTTCATTTCAAGTTAAAATTTTCAAGTGAGAAAACCACATTATAGCTTAGTCATTTTCAGTAAGAGAGAAAAAAGAATCTAAAATGAAACAAATCTGTTAAGAGATACTGATTCCTCTTTTTCAAAAATATCTAGCAGCTCAGTAACAAAAAACATGTGATAAAAGCTAGGTGTGTTCAAAGGAGGGAGCACTCTAGTGCTAGCCAGGCCAGGCAGCCAGGTGCTGCACTCCACCTTTCTGGCTGGGAACTGCTAAGCTATTCCCAGAGACACCAGTCAATTTTAAAGAAATCTGGTTAAACAGAGCCAGTCCTAGCAACACTGGAAACATCACATTTTCAAGGGCTTTTCAGGTTCAGGCAAAAGTTAATGCTCAGATCATACCATGTGCAGTAAAATAACCCATCAAGACAAATGCAAGGGTGAAACAATTAGTGTTAGTGAGAGGTTTCATGTAGAGCTGCCATCGAAGCATCATGTGCAGGAGGCAGTAGAGAGAATTTTGACACTCCTGCCAATAGAATAGGAAAATCAGTTCCTTTATTTCGCTCCCTCTGCTGGCCCCGCTCCAGCCCCTAAGCCTCAGCACCGGCCCAGTGCCTCTCGGCGCGGCTGGCTGCCAGGGGTGCTGCCAACCACGGCTGCTCTCCCTGCTATCACTGGGGAGCATCTGGGGAGGGAGGAGTGCTCTGGGCCTGTTTTCCTCAGCCATTTAGAAGGCGCCTAGGTATATGAGGTTTCTCAAATGAAACATCTCTGGCTCTTTAATTAACCTGTCTGGTTTTTTTATTATCTGTTGATACAAGAATCTAACCAGCAGTTATAAACATCTTTATGCACTCATATTTTAAGCAAATGCTTCTTTTAACTCAATAACGCACCCCTGGTAGAAGAAAAACACTACCAAAGCTTAACACAATACATCTCTGTCAATCTAACAATTGCAGGGAGTGTCCCTTTGAAGGAAAACAACACTCGGTGTAGGCTCAGCTACTCCAGACCATCATAACAACCTGCCCCTCTCTGCCGGGCAGCGTGTGACCCTGCAGCAAGAGTTGAAAACACATCTCCAAAAGCCTAGAGTGCTCCAGTCTGATGTACGAGGTCTAGTACCAAACAGTAGTTTCACTTACATTTATATTCTCCAAAATTCATTAGTAATATAACAGCCAGTAAGCAAATATTTCTACCCTTAAACTAGAAGAAGCTAGTCCAAGGAGAGGAAACACCAGCGGCAATCTACAACAAGCAGTTTTCTGCACTGCAGAAGATGGGTTTATTAATTCACAAACCGACTGTCAAGCAATCACTACAAATGTACTAGAAAATGTGTGTTTTCCCACAATAACTAGTCTGCAAAATCAAACGCAAAGATGAGTTAATTAATTTAGCTGAATGGAAAAATGCACCTATTATGAGTAACATTACAGTTAATACAGGAAAACAGCAGCTACTGCTGCTCCTGTCAACTGGTAGAGTAATTTATACTGTTCAAATGTAAGTCAGAATTAAAGCATGCAAATGCCTAGGTACAGAAAGGAAGCTCCAAACGTTCTGATGACCAGAGATCACTTTTTACCAGCTTGATACTCTATGGAGGCTAAGGTCTTCAGGCAAAGAGCACCTGAGGCTTAGAGAGAATTTAACCTCCTTGTGGGGTGAGAAGAGCATAAATGACATTTCCGATCACGTCCCATTAGGCATGGGGCCAAGCACAGGAAGCTGGATAAGAGAGTGCTTCTCTCCTCAGAATTAAGAGTCAAGTAAACATCAGCTCACGTAAGTTTTAGGCACACTTAACCCACGGCACAGTATCAACTCCTAAGATCCCTAGCAATCTCACAAGAAGTGCTATTGTAAGTGCCACACACAATGAGAACTTGATTTCAAATGGGACTGTGTAAATTGTACTAGGTCTTAAATGGCAAATGATACTTGGATGAAGGGAGGAAATTGCTGAGCCAATTCCAACTTTCCCGGTGTTTTGGAGAAAGAGGTAGAGATTCAGTACCACAAACACATGCCTGAGCACAGCCTTGTCCCCTTTCAAACTGCAGTGGAGACTGAAAACCTGAGGCCCCGCATACAACCCTATTCCCACTGTTCTGATTCATCTATTCTGAAATTACTATTTAAATCTAAGCCAATTCTGTCCAAAATACAAGTCAGCTGAAACAAATGTGGCTTTCAACTGCATTTCACGTGCACGTCACCCAGTCTTTTAAAATTATTTAACTAAAGCAGTTCAAATTACCACCCTACCTCACCTGCATAACTGCACCAGCAGAACCAGACACATCAGCTCCCAATATCTGCAAGAGCTGGAAGCAGAAGCCAGGGCCACACTGCATCGCTCCCCAGGTTTCCCTTTCGTGCAGTTAACAAAGCAACAGCAAGAATAACAAAGTCTTAGGACTTCAAGAACAGCACATTGCAGAAGACAGCATGTGCAAATGATGACGGGATCTCTTCCTTATTTTTAGCCGACAGTGCGGGAAGTATTCTCAGCACACCAGGCGTGAGCAGCGGTGGCAGGAGGCCCAGGCGTGCCCTGCCGGAACCAAGCGTGCCCGCAGCGCCGCTGGCGGGTGCCGCTGAGAGCCAGCGAAATACAGTCCTGGCACGCCGGGACACGGCCCCTCGTACTCTCTCTGCCAACCAGAAAACACTCCGTGGTCACTTCAGTTTGAAAGAACACTCTGACAAACCCTTTGTCACAGTGCACCTGTCTATGTAAAGATTTAATGTCACTTTTCTGCCCTTTTGTTCGAGAATGATCCACTTCTTCTAAAGTGCATAAATAGAGTCACGCAGTCGGTTTTAGGAAGCACCTCACTTAGTCGTAGGATTCAATGGCAATAAATAGCACAGTATTTCAAAGAACACAAACATTACACAATAATTACACGGCTGATACCCTATAAGCATGCTGACTATTCTATTTGCATTGTTCAGAAGCGAAGAGGTTAGACTTATTTACATCCAAGTAGCTTTAATTAAGCTTTGAGATAAATGCTCTTAAAATGAAAGCTGGGATGATTATACCTCTCTCGACACTGATTTCAGCCTAGATGGCTATGTAGTAGCATGACAAAAGGCCCAAAGGCTGGAATCGAACAAACAGAAGAGCCACAAGCTATGGGTCCTGCATCACAATCTGCACCACACAGGAAAGAAAACAAAAAACACAGTGAAATCGTGACCTGACTGAAGTCAACCGCCTAAGTGCAGTGGAGCCAGGTTGTACATTAAAGGGCAGAGGCAGTGTGTGCTGCTGACCACTGCAAGTTCACACTAAGATGAACTGTATCCAGCTGCATTCACAAACAGCAGTGAATAAATGGGCTATGTCTGATGGTGGAGGCAGTAAGCTACTCCCATCCCCCCTGACACTGCTGTGGAATCTCCAGACTTCTTTGGGGGGACTCTTGCACTTTTGAGAGCTTTAAATGTCAGGGATTGATTCACATGAGGCTGCAGTCAAAGACTGCAAGGACCATTAGCCATCTCAGAGACTGCAACTCCACGGCTAATAAAAGCTTCAGCTTCTAAGCAGACAGTAAATACGCACAAAGTGAGTGGCGACAGGATGTAAGAGAGATGCCCTCACGTTCACAACACTGGACTCAGATTTTTCTGGACATCCATCTGCTCCCGTCAGCATGATGGCTTCAACCTTCCCCTGACACCAAAAAGGAAAAGGGAAGCAAATGCTAATTTAATGACATTTTTCCACAAAAACGGGAACCTGTGTGGGAACCTGTGCAGGCAATCTCAGTGTGGAGTGCTGGTAGTGCACAGGGCTCTCTCCAGCACACTGACTTCTCCCAGTGCGCTGCCAGCCAGCTCCCTCCTGCACCTAACCCCCACTCTGAAGAGGGGAACAGCACGATACCCCATGAGTCACTGCCGCCCTGAGTCACTCCCTGGTGTTCTCAACATAAGGTACAGGCAACTGGGAAGCAGCCTGAAACTGCATCAAGCCTGCCAACCTATATTTTACAGAACTTCTTTGCCTAAATGCCTCTAGCGAGAAAAGTGAAAAAAACCTGGGCAAACTACAGACTTTGTTAGCAACAGGCAAGATTCCCTTTAAAACACTATGAAACATAAGAAGAAAGTCCATTTGCCATATCCCCTAACAAGGCTTTCTCCTTTGACTTTTCAGTCTGTGCTTTTTTTTTTTTTTTTCCCCCCATCCAACAGAGGTCTGCACTGGATAGAGTCACCTTTTTCTCCTAACACAGCTATTCTTGGAGGACCAAATCCTCCCTCTCCCCTGTTAATGTTTATTGCAAAGAAGAGAAAAAAAAATGAACTTCAAAAAGGAACAAGAGGTTAAGAAGACAGTTTCTGCACCATTAGTTATGTGCATATCCCTCAGATATCAGTCCTCAAGGAAAAGACAAATCACAAAAGGAGAGAACTACTACTTGCTTGATCTCAGGAGTTATCAGCTGTAATTGGAAATTACAGCTCACAGATAAATACAAGAAAGGTGAGTATTTCATTTTTTCTCTCACTGCAAATGAAAAAACAGAATAACATTCTAAAATGCATCAAGTCTGACTATAATAACTAATTCCTGTCAGATACAGTTATTTTGCATGCTACTAAAACTTATCTCATAGGAATACAAAGAAAAAAAAAAAAAGAACATGCTTCATCTCAACTTCCTCTAATACGAGATAGACAATTGCAGAGTCAAAGTTGCACGTATCTACTCAGGAGAGATACAAAGATTTGACAGTTTTGATTTAGTATGTATAGTTTAGAAACAAATATGCCAATTTAGAATTCTGCTGTGCAGTGAAGATGAAATACTAACAACCCTGCCAGTAATTACTACATGATAGCGATCATTTCTATACTATACTGTAGGCAAGAAAAGCAAGAAAGAAGAGTTAAAACCCCTTAAGGTTAAAATTGAGTGCTACATCATCCTAAAAAACCCCCAAACATACAAGGCTTTCTATAACGGGGAATGAGTAAAGAAATCTGTTTTTTTCATACACATTGGGGAAGTACTCAATATAAAGAGGACTCAGTTCTTGACCGAGGTCTCTAGACACTACTCCCTGAACTAATAAATGCCAATACAAACATTCACCTCCCCACTGCAGAGCTGAGCGGCAAAGCTGCAGGCCACTACCCTGCATCACATGCTGAACCAGCTGCCATCTCCCCTCCACCCCCCACATCAGCTCACTGGATCAAATGCGATGCCATTTCTTATTTGTGCAGAGCCCACACTTAACTACCCACTGCTACAGCCTCAACCCTTCAAGGATTTTTTTTTTTTTTTTAAAGGTATGGAAGTCCTTGTGTGGTATACACAGACCATTTCAGTTTTGCCCCAATTATTCAGAATTATCCTAGAAGAATTATTTTTAAGACTGTATGGCCAGCCAGTCAGAACAGGCTCACCATTTTAGCTAGGCAAGAGCTGTACGTAAGTTTAAAGAGTTTGATCTAGTTCAGCACCCACAGTTTTTGCTGACTTAAACAGGACACATACTGGCTCCATACTTGAAAGGAGTGTCCCCAACCGATACTTGCACGGAGCATGCAACTGCCTTTGATTATCGCAGAATGAGACACAAAGACAGATTTCCTCTGCTTTTACTTGCAAATCTTTAGAATCTTTCAAAGGGCTTGAAAAGCACATTTCAGCAATAAACCTCAATCCAATCTTATCCTTCGAATCTGATGCAACAAATGTCTTCTGTAAAGCTAAGTCATTCAGATCAGGCATACGAAACCAAAACAGCAAGAGAACAACCTCTCCAGCTAGCAATTCCAAAGGCCAGATTCTGTTAATATTTAGTCAACAGAAGTTCTGTACCAGGGTATTTGCTAAATTAGATTTAACTTTCAACAGTGCCACAGCAAAGGCAAATTTAAACATACTTCAACTTGTGAAGCAACCTTTTTTTAAACCTATAGCAAAGTATTTTTCCACAGGCAGTTGTTTACTGATGAAAAACACAGAGTAATTACCAATGTGCTGGCAGGTTGGTGCCAAGATACATGACAAAAAACACGTCAAAAGGTCAGGCTTAAGAGACTCAGAAAAGCTCACCCACAGTAAGCAGCACTGCACAAATCCCCGGATGGCTGGCCTGCGAGCAACCCGGCTCTGCTAAGTCCAGAGCGTGGAGGTGGTTGCAAGTAAATCACGCTCCCTTCAACACTACAGCCGGGCAGCGAGGGAAATACTGCTTATCTGCCCAACCGCAGTTTGGGTAGTCAACAAAAATACAGCAAGATCCAAAAATCACATGCACTAATAGGGAAAGCAACAGAGTCTGTTTCCTTAATAGGTATTTTTAAATGACTGAATTTTCATACAGAGACAGTGTCAGAAAACTAGTTATACTTCTGATGATCCAAGCACAGTCCTCCAAAGTGAAACAATTTTCCTTACAATCAAGTAACAACTGACTCTACCCAGCTGGTCCATCCTCCACTAAAAAGTAACAGATTCAACTTTGTTGATGTCCACACAGCAAAAGTCAGGATTAGTAGCTCCAATTCTACCTCAACAGTAAATACACTCACTAGAAAAAGTTTAGAAAATTTACATCTACTTTCCCATCAGTCTCTATTGAGAAATGTCCACAGGAAGAATAGTAAAACTACTGCTAGGTTCATTTTTCATACTTTATAAACTCACCAGTAGACTGAACCCTTCTATCCAGGCCTGACGATAGGACAAGTACTCCAGCTCTCACCAACACTGGGCCTGACTCACCCCTGTCTCTCTATAAATAGGTATCGAAAAATGGTAAAATACCACGTTTTAACCAAGCTCCCTCTTGTCTCGGGCTCACTTCCAGTTCTGTACTGGCATGACAGCTGAATCCATGTTTCTACTCCAGTGCAAAGTATTTGCTCACCGATTCATAGCACTTAGTACTATTCTCCTTGAAACTTCTGCTAGTGAAGACTCGTGCAGGAATAAAATCTGTACCAGTGAATATGCTGGTGAAGTTATCTGATTTCTTTGCAAATTTTTACTGGTAAGCACATAAAGTTGTACTCTGCCTTAAAGCTATCAGCTGGTTAACTGTCCTGCATATATTGCTAACTAAGAATGCAAGGCTTCCTGAATCCTCCACACAGACTCCCAACAGTCGATAAATAATATTTAAAAGCCCATAAACCTACAAAATACTTACTCAGTCATTATGAGCTTTGAAGCTTCACCACTGCCTATTTTCTTAGAAATAGATAGGAAAACACCCTCTTTCCTCTCTGGTTGAAACCCGAAAGTTACATTTCTTATCATGCAGCCTGTCTTAAGGACACGTCCAGCCTCTTCATTGGACTAGTCTCCTTTCCAGCTCTTTAAGCATACTAGTGCAGCTACTGGCGTGCTGACAGCTGGCTGAAATCTTTACTTATTTGAACCTGTAGAGAGTCTGGAAGTCTAAGAACTTCTCAAAATGAAAGAAAGTATGTTTGCCAGAACATTACGTTGCAGAAAAAATAAAATTACTTGCAAATTAATTTCACATGGTATCAATCTGGGCTACCTGAACAGCAATAGGAAAGGAATTAACACTTTTCTTTTTCACTTAAAAAAAAAAAAAAATCCAATATGGCAATCTGTAACAAACCATACTTTCCTGCAGAATATAATTTTCTGCACTTGTAACTTCAGAACTATAGAAGATCAGAAGCCCCAAAAGATACCATTACAGCATCGCAAATAAATAAAATATTCAATTCACTTATACATTTTAAATTTTTCCCTTGGGACTCTGAGCTTATACAAAACTGCATTCCCTATGCTACTGGTCTATCTGCCCCAAATCACAATACTGGATTGCAGATCTATTCTTTCATGGCAGTCAGAGGTCACTTCAAGACAAACAACAACAGATTTCTCCAGCAAATTAGAGAAAGGATAAGAAACCAATAAAGTTTTTCAATGCACTATAAAACTAAATAATCTGAAACATGAATGAAATGTACCATAGAAGTTTTCTATAAAAAGTACAAAGACCTAAATATTTTAATAATAAAGCCATTAAGAATTACACTTTAGAACCCAAAAGCTGGGCTCTGTCAAGATTTTACAAATTGGTTTAAATAAAACTCCTAAGAGAGAAAAAAAATATTTCAAAGTTGAGCTGCTGAAAATCATCTGCCTGCTCTTTTTCAACACAACCTTAAGTCTCTGTCCAGAAGCATACAAGGCAATTAGACCCTCCGATCTTTTTTTATTTGTGTACTTTGCTTCTTTTCTTTTTAAGAAAATTTGTTTATTTGATTTCACGGTTCTAACACGTTTGGGAGGGATCTGCTGAAAAACAGTCTTATCAGAATACGTAGAATTCTAAGGGAGCGCTAGAATATCCATGTAGTTCACACTTAAAATAAATGCATTTTCTTTTGTTAGACTTGCAGGTTTTGAATCAACCCAATTACATTTTCTTGCCAAATACATTCAGTATAGCTAATGATTAATGAATATAGCGCTTTTCTTTTTATCCACATAGGCTTCTCTCCAAAAAGGAAGGAAGCTTAGTAATTGAAAATTACTGTGCCTCAAACACTATGCTGCTATTGGTATGTATTACCTACTGCTCTTGCAAAGTGAAGGAAAAAAAAAAGGGAACAGTCTTTAGCTGAAGCAGGAGTCAGTCTTCTTTTTCCAAATAATTACTTCTTAAGAAAGAGAAACTTTAGGTATAAAATCCATGAAAATATTTTAAAGGGTACAGATTTGGTATTTTAGTAAGGGCATTAAATTCAAATGTCAACGGTAACACTCTTTAGATTACTATGAAAGAATATTGATATTTAAATAAGATGGTTACTGGTTTTAGATTTTCTTTTTTTTAAACCCCAACTATAACTTTAAAAATGCTGCAATACAAAGCTCTACTATGAACCTCATTTTATTAGGAAAGGGGAGACTGAAAACATACCTCTAAACTTTTGATTTCTGATTAAAAACTTCATCTGACTCCTCAGTCTGACATTGTCTCTCATTAAGGACTCGGATCAGCACGAAGAAAAAACTTCAGGTTAAAAAAAAAAATTAAATAAATCACTAATTAGGTCTGATTTTTCCTTTTACTCCAAAGCCTTTTAAAAACCGGCAGCTCTCTAAAGATGGCATTTTAGCCCCACCAGGTACCTACAGGATGCTGCACGTTCCTTTCCCCTTAGCTAGAGACAAATTTGCAGCACGTATTTTACTACAAGGGTTTACAGAAAGATCCAGCCAGCTCGTCTCCGCTTTATGCAACTCTGACCACGTAAATCATAACCTCTCCCCCTCCGAAAAGCCGTGCTGGCAGATAAGCTATCTCTCATCCTCGAACTCGGGCGCGACGGTGCAAAGCGCGGCGGCTCGGCGGGATCACCGCTCCGCTCCGCTCCGCTCCCT
>NW_010302849.1:2082-5209 GCF_000700745.2 Antrostomus carolinensis | reverse complement strand
GCCTGCTCTAAGCGAGGCCACGCTCCACTTCCACCCTTTGGAGCGTCCCGGCTCGTGGATCTGAGTCCAGACGCCACTGCCAGTGTCCCCCTGAAGCGCTGCGAAAGGAACTGCAGCATCACACCGATGAACAACGGAACATCGGGGATTTTGGTGCCGATGCCGGCACATGGACCAAGCAGGGCAGATGAAACAGGCCTGTGACAGACAAGCACACACAGCTGTGTGCCATTTGCACAGCTGACAGGGAACAGACAAATAAAGACAGACACCTGTACAAGCTTTTCGTTCCCTTCCCCCAAAGACCTGATTTCCCCCAATCAGCCTGATACTGAGCAAGAACAACTCCTGGGCGAGAGCAGGGCTGTAAGAGCCTGCTTTGGCAGCCTCCCCTCAGCAACCCGGAGCATTTTGCAGCACTCATCTCCAGTAAGCACGTTCACAGAGCAGTGATAAACGCTGATGGGTGGCATAACACCGCTATTAGCAGCGGCAGCCTCCAGAATGCCCTAGAAGATTGTGGGGTGACAGCGAGATGCAGACATTGGAGCCTGGCACCAAGTGCAAAGGCCAGCAGCAGCAGTGCTGAGGCAACAAGCTGCTGGTGAGCAGACCTCTGCTTCCCAGCATCCAGTATTTCCCTGCTCAAGGCTTTGCTCTTGGCACACTTCAAACTTGAGGGTCACTGAAACTCAGTGCTTTTGAATCAAAGTAGCTACTTCATCCAGGAGCAGAGCTCAGGAGGTGCAAGCACTGTCCAACACCCTTTTCCTTCCAAGGTATCAGTGTAAGAGGCTGTTCAGGCACTGGGGAATATTCTCCACCTCTATTTTACTAGTACCCATCTCCCCAAACCCACCTTCTCCCCTGGCAAGTCCCAGTCCATGCTGTACAAGGCTGGGCATTAGACCAGCTCTGCATTGCCAGGGAGCTTGCTTTGCTCAAAGCAGCAGTGCTAAGAGGCCAAAATTCCCAGGCCAGGAGTGCTGCTGGAGTGGCAGGTCAGTCAAGAAAGCACGGGTAGCTGTTCAATGGAGCACAGCAAAACCTGGAAGAGTTCCTGGACAGAAATGTCATGACTCAGGACCTCATGTTTACGCCAAACAGAGACAGAAAAGCCTCAGGGTTCAAACAAGGAAGAGAAAGCTTTCCAACAACAGTTACTCTAGTGACCTTACAAGAGGCAAGGGAGACTAGCTCTACAATAGTGTGCTGGCTCATGAGCTGCCCCGATACACATTGTTCTCCTCAAGAGCAGCACTGACTAATCTGGCAGCAGCACCCCTCCTAACAAGGGCCTTCAGAATAGTGTCCAGGAACCTTCTGGGAGACAGCTCCACAGTAGCCTTCGGGGCAACTTTCTCTAGCTTCAGACACAGATAGTTGTCTTATGTATAAGGTCTAAGAGGGATGTAATATCCATGCCTTAACTTCCCAATTTTAACTTTCAGTTTAATGCAGCTGTAGATATGCTCATCCTGTGTAGGAAGCTTTTGGCTTGGAGATCCCTCTTGGGCACAGAAAATGCCCTGCTGGGTCTCTGTTCAGTTAGATCCTCAACCACTCCCAGAATATAAAAACCAAGACAAATAATTCTTAGAAGCTGACTAATCTGATGACAACAACTTGCAGTAAAAATTCCCTTTCATCAACTCCTAACTACCTTTCGGCTTTTATCAAATATCACCTATGACAGTGCATCAGTAGAAAGGCATATGAAACTTCTAATCTTTGCTTTAATTCCAGCTCTGACAGACTCACACCACAAGTAAGAATTTACCTTTGAAACATTCACCACTCAAGTTTCTTGGTCAGCCTCAAACTGGAAAGACAACACAGTAGCTTAAGCTTTGATCTCTTAAAATGAGGTTCAGAAGAAAAGATCATTGCAGTGAAACCTGGATGTCTTAATGAAGAGTACTAAATAAGATATGCAAGACTGATAGTCAACATGTCCTTGATATAAATACTAGTGCTCATGTTTAAAATTTATGCATCCTGACAGCATTCCCCTTTTGAGCCCTGATGTCTGATGCTACAGCCTGTCTTGGGTGAGTTCCTTTTAAAGAGACTTTTCATTTTCTTGATGTTGCCAGAAGAGCTGACACACTTAATCCCCAGAGATCCTAGGTAGCAGTGCAAGTTTCTGTCTGCTCAGATGGAGCTGCAGCAGGGAGGCTGCAGTACTGATCTAGGTATTGGACGTCCTCCTTGCATCCCAGTATGTGTATGTGCCCCACTGTGACTTTATTGGCAATTTCACACAGCAAGACCAAGCCCACCACCAAGAACCCCAGAGGGAAGTAGGGGAGAAGCAGAACTCGGCTGTCTTCCTTCACAGTACTTAAATGCTGCAAGGAAATCTGGGAAGAGGCCTGGCAGCACATAACCACATAACCCACAGCCCTGTCCTCTACAGAAATTGCGCAGGATTTCCAGTCCTGGGGGACCACTACTTGCCCAAGGACCGCCTGTCGCCTATCCCTGACAGCAGACCTGCAGCCATGCCGCAGCATGTACACACTGATACTGCCCTAGCTTATGTTGCCCATAAAATTAGAGACCAGACACACAGGCAGATGTACCCAAGCAGCTACCTCACTGTTACCAGTGGAAATTGCAAATGCTTTTGAAATGGTGCCTTTTGAATTTACAAGCCAGACCCTGGCAGAGCAGAGAAGTGACACGCAGGGCTAAGGCTCAGGTCAGGACTTAAGCCCTTGGGCTGTTGTTCTCCTTGCCCACTGCTTCTGCAGGGGACAGAAGGCTGACTTAGTGCACCCATTTGCCCCAAAGGGCCACCAATTCATTAATTTTACAAGACAAATTGAAGTGGACAGAATTCCCACTCTCCTCATTGCAGTCCATCTGCAAATAGCTTAACTTCCACTTGTTTAAAAGCAGCTTATGTCAAACACCCTGGTGTCATTCTGTTCCCCACTTCTCCCTCTCTCCAGCTGGCAGGCTGGCATGGAGACCAGGAGAGCAGGGAGGGATAAACTCATTCTTACATGAGCATTTCCAGAAAGACACATGTTCACTGTTCTCATCCCCAAGCCCCAACTACAGCCTTCACAGAACTTTATCCATCAGCCTGAGCTCTAATCACCTTCCAAAGCAAACAGCA
>NW_010302849.1:0-2053 GCF_000700745.2 Antrostomus carolinensis | reverse complement strand
TTTTAAAATCTGCTCTGATAGGAAGCACAATGACAACTTTACACTGCAGAAATTAAAGTGGATTTTTTCTTGAACAAGGCCACCCGCCTGCACAGCCTTAATCCTTCCAGCTCACATATGTTACTGTAACTTGCACTGCACTGAATCCAATTATGCCTCCTCAATCCATTAAAAAATAGTTGGGGCTGTTGCACAGAACAAAAGTGTCAGCTGAGGAGACAAAAACAAGCCCTGCTTCAGCACAGATTGCAGCCTGACTTCTGCAGGCAGGCATGTAGTGCGTTATTAGGAAAATGAAGTGTCACAGAGCAACTTCTACAGGGTCCAGTGAACAGTTCACTCCAAAATATTTGAGGCTGGACTCAAACGGGAAAATCTATATGGGAGACAAGAACTGACACACAGCTATTTGTAAATGCCTGGCAGGTATTAGTTATCCATTAAAAGCTTTTTAAATTATACTGCTCTGGCAGCATGCGCAGCTAAGAATGAGCTCACAGAACAGCAGGTCTCCCATGCATTACACGTTAGGCTGGAGCAGCAGATAAATAACCTTGAGCTAAGTAGTCAGAAGTGTCCATAAATCTAAACTGCATGCACAGATCAAGCAACCAAGTATCCAACTACTGACTCACACACAGCTGCAAAGCGAAACGCAAGCTCTCCCCAGCAGCTGACAATGTTTGCCCTGTCAGCTAGAGAGCTGGGACACCAGCTACAGCCGATCAAGTTCCACAAAGGTACCTGTTGGCCTCAGAGTGCTCTGTGGTTCACCAAATCCCATCGCATTCTCAGTATTCTCCAGATAGTCAATCCACATGTAACAGAAATCAAATTCTTCCATTATCACCTTTGCTGACAAGGATCTGGCAGGGGCTGCACAGGGTCTTCTTGTCCTTTCAGAACTGAGACACTGGTTACACCCCAGCACTTCAAGAGCCAAATTACAGATCCTGTAGCCTTCAGCTACACCAAAAACTCTTATACTGACACTACAGAAGTGGAATGGAAGTAGCAAGCTATAGATGCAAAAATAGCATATAGCAGTTTAGCACTTGCACCTTAAAGCTGAGCTTTTTTAGATTTTCTGTGATTACAACAAGTTAGCCAAGTTCTGCAAATAATTTTTTTCTGAATTCCTGGGTACCACTGCGGAGTACACACACAAATTATCTTAATCTGAACAACAAGCAGGCTAGATCTGATCACCAGTTGGGCTTACTTTTCTCTACACATTCAAGAATGTGTAACTTCATAGCATCAAATTCCTGTTGGAAGAGTAATTACCAGCTAAGTAATTTGGACCCTCTGGAGTCAAGTCTGCCAACTTACATGGGCTGGCAATCTGGCTTGTTATCATCCCACATGATTGTAATTTATTTTAGGATCCAGTGCCACATGCTGTGGGTTTTTTCTTTTCCTCCCCCAAGTGGCAAGTTATAGCCCAGGAGTCAGAGATCCTAATTCCATTCCTGTCTCTAAGACAAATTCCCTGCACGACCTGGGGTCAAGGTCCATATCTTTGCAGAATAAGTAATATTAGTCTTATCAACAGCATCCTGGAAAGAACCTCCCTTTCTGAACCTCTTAAAAACTAGGACAAAAATTAAGAGCCATGCTTACTTACTGCTCAAAACCCACTCTAACATCCCCGCCCTTCAACATGGCACATTGATACCTGAGCTACACCTGCAGTTAAATTCAGAGCTGTTCAGCCTAAACCCTTAGACAGGGAAGGGCAGCTCAGCACCAGGCAGCCTCAGCCAGGACCTGTCCTCCCGGGATAAACGGAGACTTTCCCAAGGCTGCTCCGGTGAGGAGGTGCCAGCTTGTGCTGTGAAATGTCAGCCTCCAGCAGCCACGGGCGCTGAGCTCCAGCGTTCCTGCCTCACTCAGACAATGAGGAGGGATCCAAACGCCACCTTACAAAAAGGGTCGGTGCTCCCGTGGGGACAGCACACTTCACGAAGCACCATTTCCTTTCCTCCAGCACCAGGGACTCCTTAAAGGCCTCAAGCACCGGCCTGGGCACCCAGCCTGACCCACCACGACC
>NW_010302848.1:9125-22569 GCF_000700745.2 Antrostomus carolinensis | reverse complement strand
AAAACCTTGCCACGCAAACCCAATACATCCTCATTCCTTTATGCTCCTTAGCATCTCAAAAAATGAAATTGGTTGCTTTAACAAGGCTTTTTTTTTTTGTGTGTGTCAATTTCGACCTACCTATCCGTTTGTTTTCTTCTAGGTGTTTAAAGCAGGTGGTTATTTGTTGTAGAGTTTTTCTTGGTTGGTGATAAGGGGTCCAGCCTCCCTGTCTTCTGCTCCTTTTTCTGCTACTTGAAAAATATGATATATATTTGACATTTTTAGGTCCTTTTTAAGATAACAGCTCATGTCTTGAATTATTTGTCATTTTTTAAGCATACATAACAAAGCTTATGAAGCCCAAGCCAGTTTGAAAATACATAAATTGACATCTTTGTAATCTGTTTCAGGTAAAGTTTTAAAACCTTCCCTCTTCTCTCCTCATGTTACCCAACTCCTGGTAGGTCTTCTAGTAAAAGCTGACATAAAAAGACATCCTTTGTGCTCTTGTTGATGTCCTTTTTCCACTGTATGGTAAGCCAGCACTCCCTTTGGTTGTCATTCCGTTGTTCCTATATTTATAAAAGGTATTTCTTGCTGCTTATTTCATTTCTTGCTAGTTTTCTCCTATTCTGTGTTGGAACATTTCTGATTTTATTTCTAAATGTTTATGCTGTATGTTTATACTTGTCTTTGGCAGTCTCACCCAAATCTTTCATTCCTCAGTGTTTCTTCTCTCACTTGAGGTAAATGAAGAGCTTGTCCTTTAGCCATTGGGCCCTTTTCACACTCATCTTCTGCTGGAGGGGTTTGGACCTGTGTCCTAACTAGAGTTATTTAAGATTCTACCAAGCTCTTCTTAACTTCTTTCCCCTTAGGTTTGTGTCCTCTCTCATTTAATCTACCAATTATGTGAATTTGTTCCTCTGTTGTCTTGAACTGTGCGTGTCTCACAAACCCCTCTCCTGTACCTAATTTGGAGTTGAGAATAGATTCCCCCTATAAAAGTGCCTATATCTGTTTTCTGCTTTTGGTCATGACCAGAGGCTTTTCGACAGTTTGTCTCCTACAGGTATCTTGGAGTAAATATATTGAATTCTTGATGTTTTAAACAATCCTTCCCTTTTTTTGGCCCCTTTTCTCCGTGGCTGCACCTCATTGTGCATTTTGCACAAGGCTTCACAGAATCCCAGGGCGCTCTCTCTTCAGCATTATGCTCAAGTACATGCTGTGAAACCTGAAAGCAGCAGTAACAAGGTGTGACAGAAGTTGATTGCCCTGATTTTTAGCCCTTAAAAATGTGCAGAGTCAAGTCTGTGGTGGTTCTACTGACACTGTGATTGAATTTACTGAATTCACTGATGTAAATACGTACTGACTGTACGTCTTGGAGACCTAGTTGGAGTATGTATGCATATGCATTTATTCAGAAGCTCATTGATCATAATTGATGAAGACAAGGGGTGGGAGGGCAGAATTGATAACTTTCTGGCGGATGCTAGCAATAGATACTGTAAGGAAATTAAATATGTTATTAAACTTGGTTAACTAGACGTGCTGACAATTCCTGAAATATCATTTGCTACTCAATGCTTACAGTAAAGGTGCTGTTAGGATGCACCTTCATAAGAAATTTGATAAACGGTATTAAGTATCTCAAAGCCAGGAGTAGCTATCTGGGGGAAAATCCCAGCTCTAAAGCAATGCATAGCTGTCACTTCTCCCTGTGACAGTACCACAGCAGTTTCTTGGATTATAATACTTTTTTTTAACTCAATGGCTGATTCATATGCTTAACATTGATTAATGAGCCTGAGCATAATTATTACATTCCCTCAATAGCCCAATTTTTGATTGTTTGGGAATGTTATGTTCCCTCTATAGCCCAATTTTTGACTGTTTGGGAATGTAGTAGGGAAGGTAGTTAAACAGGTTATGTTCTGCCACCGGTGCTACGCAACTGTTTTGGAAGGCAGATGGTGTTGAGGTTGATGGAAAAAGCAGAATGTAAGAGTGAGTCTGGCCATCAACCACAAACCTGAGTATTGCTGAAAATCCATCCCCACCAGAGCTCAGTCCTGCTATTGTCAGCTTGGGAGCAGTGAAAAACAAGAGGCAGGTATTTGGAAGGTAGCTTTCCGCATGTAAGGAAGGCTTAGCTCCTGCTTACTGGTGCCCAGGCACAGTAAACTGGGACAGACTTCAGGCCAGGGAGTTAGAAATAGAAGAGGGTAGTTAAAACTGAAAGGAGGAGGAGGAGGTGGTAGTGGTTTGCCAGGAGACAGAAGAAGGATGAGACTGGATGGTAACTTAGGGTTGGTAGAAATGGCTGAATACAGTAGAATATATGCTGAAGTTAGCATCCGAGATGAGTTTGGACATTTATCAGGAGACATGAAAACTGTACATAACCTTCGTTGTTATGCTCCAGTTTTGACTTTACACTCCTGGTTCCATCTTCATAAATAACCCTTAAAAGAAGGGGAAAGATGTTTTTATATTAACCACAATGGCAACTGTATTTTAATCATGCTGGCTTTTTTCTTAACGTTGGCATGATGGTTTTTTATTGTACGTGGAGTTGTAAGAAATTGTATGGGAATGTTGCATTAAGGAGATGAGCAGCCCTATAGAGTCCATGGATTCATTGCTAACACTTGCATAATTGTCCATTACTACTTCTTAAAAACAGCTCTCCTGCTCTTAGAATTGCCAGCATGGGGTCCTTAAGAACACCATTTTGGGTGGAAGGAAACACAGTTGTAATCAAAACAATGATTACCATCACATTCATTTAAATGCAGAAGGAGAAACTAATGTGTGCTCCAAAGGATGTAAAAAATTTACAAGTAATTCCTGGTTTTGAGGTTAGGTTTCTGATGTCCATGGGGAAAAAGTTAATTTCTTGCCTCTCACTTTCAAGTGAATATTTTTGTATTCATTTCTCACTCTGCATTTAAATGAATGTGATAGTAATCATTGTTTTGATTACAGTTGTGCTTCCTTTCCCCTATAATGGTGTTCTTGAGTACCCCATGCTGGTAGTACTAAGAGCAGGGGAGCTATTCTTAAGGAGGAATAATGGACAATTATGTGAACATTAATAGTGAATCTGTGGACTTCTTAGGACTTCTCAGCTCTTACGGAATGCTGCTTTTCCTCAAAGATGGGGGGAAACTCCCGAATAGAATAGTCTTATCTAACCATACAAAGTTAAATTTTGCAATTCTCAGTCAAGCCCTTGCTAACAGCAGATGGAGAGCTGCCTTGATTTGTCACACAAAAGAATTACAAACAGATCTCTGCATTCCCTGTCCCAGTCAGTTTCAGTATTTTTGTGTGTAATTCTTAAATACCAAACTGCAGAAATACTCTATAACTGTCAACATAAATACAGATTTTTTTGCCATTAGTAATGGGTGATGACGTGTACAAAGAACACATTCCCTGTCTCTGCCATTCTTCCTTTCTCCTGCTCTCCATCCACCCACTCCTTTAATATTATTACTATTGTTATTATTTTTTTGTAGCAGGCATCGTATCTGGGAGCTGGGGATTAAAAGAATAATTCCATTTGGCAACAGGCAAGCAGCATCAGTACTGGAATCCTTTCTGTTCTTTAGTAATATTAATGTTGGTAGCATATTATCAGGAGGTAGTTGGTTGACTGGAAACTTGCATGTAAATAGAGGGGGGTTTGTGTGGTCAGTATTATTTCTTAAAACGTTTAACTATGAAGGAGCAGCAACACTGCAAAAATATTCTATACGTATGTTTTTCAATGCTTTTAATCCTGATTTTTATTTTAAAACCAAAAGATACTAGAAATAGAATGCATTTTATTTAGAATTATGGTGCTAGTTGGGGTGGCTGTCAGTACAAAGGCTAATGCTATTTATTAAGGTCCTGGTTTTATTTAATAGCCAGATGAATGGAACAGTTAATAAAAGAAATATTGCTTTATTCCCTGACATTTATGTCCTTGGTTTCCAATAAAGAATTGAAATTATGAATAGTTGATGGTTTAAATTGATGTTTTATGTTGAACGCTAGCTATAATTTCCCCTCTGAGGATTGTAATACCGAGAAACAGATGGTTTTTCACAGTAACAAATTGCTGTGTGTATACTGTATATAGAGCTGGCTTTCAGATCCTTTCACCTTCAGCGCTGCGCAGTCACCGCGTCAGACCAGAGCGAACGGCAGCGAGCGCCTCTGCGAAAGGGCTTCCTGACTCTTCGCAAGACAAAAAGTAAATGCCATAAGAAACACGACCTATTTTTTCAGGTGCGATAGAGATACCAAAGCTGTTGCTGAAATGGCTCTATTGAAACTTGGTATGAACAACTAAGTAGTATAAACACAAAAGTTCTTGGCTATTCACCGGCTCGAAAATGCATGCTGAGTCTCATGCGTGTCAGTGTGCTCTGGCAGGCTGGGCTTCCTTTTATGATGCTGTTGGAGATGGAAGTTTTTGGAAAACTAAAAAAGAGTGGTAGCGGTAGGGAAAATGAAAAAGTAAGTTTGAAGTTAAACAGGCAACTTGAGTCCAGGCCCAGTGGTTTCTTTGTGGTAGCTTCATACTGAATTTCTGAATGCAGCCAGTTTGCAGTATCTTGAGGTTTTATTGACGTTTGGTCTAAAGTAAATGAGCACTAAATGCTCTTGTTTATGCATTTTTAAACTGTTCTTCAATAATTGTTACTGTGGGGAAGTGGTGTGAGATGATTAGTGGAGAGTTTGGCAATCCACATTAAAAATACACTTTTTATAAGCTAATTATCTAGGGAATTGGTTAGCAGTTACCACTTTTAAATGTTCTCTGCTGAAATTTACATGTAATATTTGGATTAAGAGTCATGTTAAGCTCTGTTTTAAAAGCAGAAAGAAGAAGAAAATAGAGGGGTGAAAGGGTATGAGCAAAAGGAGGGATCGTGACCAGGTCTGTGCTTGTGGGTGTGGTGCCATTATTGGACTCCAAAGTGTTGCTGTGGTCCTGCTGCTGCTGTGGGTAAAATGCATATTTTGCTTTTCACAAATACTTGTATCATAAATCATGTTATTGACATGGATTTAAAATACACAGACCTCAACTTGAAAACAGCAGCTATTGCATAAGAGACATTAATTGTTCAAAACTGAATAGCGTAGATCATAGGATTAAATTTTTAGTACTAATTTTCAAAAGAACTCTTGCTTCAAGAAGTGATAAACTGTTTTCAAAATCCTTTTCTCCTTGTGAGCCTGGGAGATCCTACTTACTAAATCTCAGTGTCCTAAAACTTTTGTATGTCCCATAAGATTTGGAGTGGAACATGATTATTGCATACCTTGATTGTTAAACCAGTAGTAAACTAAAATTTTTATAAAGCAGTGAGGTTGCTGGAATGAAATATCATGATAATAATCAAAGTTGGTTAACTAAATGTTACTTTATTTTTTCTGGTTGTTCTGCTAGTGGCTTGTGTTCAAAATAGTGAAGAAATGTATCAGAAATCCTGGCCTTTACTGTTTTCCCCTGTTGACTTAATGTCAGGAAAAGGCACATTACTGCAATTTGTCTGACTCTGCACTTTGCTAACAGAGATAAAGCACTAAGAACTCCCAGAGTCCAGAGCTGGACCCAAGTGTGGTCATTGACAAGGACAGCAAAGGTCAAGAAAGGTTAAGATGGTTGGGAAAGCCATCTCATGTGTATGAACTGTGCTGTTTAATAAGTTACCTGGAACCAGTTTCTAGCAGTTTGCAATACGGAGTTTAAGCAGGAAAATTCAACAGAAACCCCATAATTTAAAAGAGAGCTTGCCAGGACCAGCTCTATAAAGCTTGTATAATGAGAAAGTTACAATCAGAATAATTTAGAAGTGATCTTTTTGTCAGTAGTTTCAAAGTGTCACTTGATTAAAAAATGCAAGACATGATTGTCATTAATTTTCTAGTATAAAAGAATGGCTAGGTGAAGTTCTTTAAGCAGCCGTAGAAGTGGGATCAGTTCACAGGTGAACAAGAGCCTGTAGTGTTTTGAAATTGCTGCTGATGGACATAAATAAACTTTATGTACTAGCTCTTGCCCTGAGGAACGTTGTGCTAATGCAGCTTGGTTTAACTTCCAGATGAGGGAAAAATGGGAGAGAAGGTAGAGGGAGGATCAGGAGATCCCTACCTGCAGACAAAACCAGAAGTAACTTGCACTTGTGTGTGTATTGTCTTTAACTACAGCTTGGGTTCCTTGAAATTCACATGAATTACATGAAAAATTAAACAGATATTTTCAGTAATGTGAAATGCTAAAATAAGCCTGGTACTCTCTAACTGTGCTGTCCCTCTTTTTAATTTATTTTTTATTTTATTTTTTCCTTCCTCCTATTGGCCTGGAAATTTTGTCCAGGCAGAATTTGAGAAGGTTGGCTCTCTGCCCAGGATTTCTGACTGTCTGGTGCCCTGGTCTGAACAGGAAATCCCAGGCAAAGCCCAGCTGCGCATGTGCAGATCTTCTCGATAGCGCATGCACCGTGAGCCTCAGATGTTTTTGTCCCTGACGGAAGTCCTGTGTGTGTGCTGTGAAGTAGCTGTAGCGTGAACAGGAGTCTCGGATGGGCTCTGGAACACGCGAGGCTCCCTGTGTGCTCTCACGCTGCGTGTGTAGCACATGTGCAGGAGGTCCAGCTTCTCTCCTGGCAGCTGTCCCAAGCAGTGCGTGTGAACAGAAAATTGCAAACAAAAATATAATGTTCCTAGTAAAGTTTATTTTCTTTAATTCACATAGTCATTTTATACGTCTTTGGATGAACAGTAACATTTATGTTAGTGCTTGTTTGTGACTTGAACAGCGGCAGGTCTGTCAGCTGGTAAGAACTAGTTGAATGGAGAATATTGATACAAGATTTCTTAATCCTCCGTTTTTTGGTTCAAAACCACTCCGTATCTTTTAAGGATTAAATTTGGTCACTTTGGTAAGTCATTTGTGGCATGTCCTGGGCAGCAGTAACCGGTTATTTTTATTTCTGAAACATAAGAGTATGCTAAATAAATCAGCACTCCCTTTTTTCCTAATAGTTAAGTCTGTTGATGATTTATTTACTTAGGAAAAAGCACAACTACCACCAAGCAAACATGTCTTTGATTTGCAGGTTATCCTTCCCCCAAAAGCCTGAGGTGTGGGGGCCCCTAGCTCTTTGCTTTTGGCAGAGCTCTCATACAGGGGAGACTGAACAAAACACGCTAAGCCACACGTTGGTACATAATAAATTGGAGGTATTAGTCAGCCATATGTTGTAAGAAAGAAATACCCTAAATTTCTATCTCCTAATCCACTTGTCTTTTTAGTACATGTATGCGCAAAACATTATTATAGCACTTTTTAATAAATGGAATAATAGCAGACTTAGTGTTACGTATAGCAGATTATCATCTTCAGTGATTGTGTGTGCACAGCTTGTTTTATCAGAAGATTAAATGAATCTTAAGGAGACTCTGCTTCCCAGTGAGATTTGATTTTCCTCTGCAGGAATGCTTCTTAAATTATTGAGCCGTTGCACTTGTACTGCAAACAACGTTTGGCAGTATGAAAGCCAAAAGGAGAAAAGTTTTCAGCCAGCTTACCTGTCTTGTCAAATAACTTGCCTTGACTGAGAAAAGGGCCCTATCGCTTTTAACATATGGGGTGAATTATGGGCAGATTAAATGTTTCCTCCTTGACTTAACGCAGCCGAGCTCTGCATATAGAGTGGATTGCAGACTTGGTGACGGTATCAGCGCTGTGTGCCTCGCTGGCTTTGCAGTGACTGCTAATGACACAACCTCAGCCTCTTGTAAGAAGCGCTGCTCAAAGCTACTCCCTGTTTATTCATCTAATTTAGAAACCTTGGCACAAGGGACGATGAAAAACTATCACCTTACGTAAATCCTCATAAGCTATTCATGTTACTAGACAACTTTGCTCATGCTATTTGATTCACAATCCTCTCTTCCTTTAGTTCTTTCATATATAAACGAGTTTGATCACTGCTCCATATAAATGAGGCATAATCTGAAGCTGTCAGACCTAAACTGTGTCTTGAACATTCACTAAGTGAATATATTCAGATTTCTCTTTAAAGCTAGGAATATTTATAATAAAACTTGTCAGAGCTTCAGTTAACAGTTTACATTGGAAGTATTTTTGGTTGTGAAATACAAAAACAAGTCCAAAAATGACTTTGAGCTAATAATATTATATTTCCCTTGCATATGGAAAACTCATGTTGTGATGTCAACAACAAATGAGAAAATTGTCAAACTTCTATGAAAATTAATTAAGCTCGAACTACTATGAAAATTAATTAAGCTCAAATGAAAATGCATTAAAACACTTCACAAATTTCTACTAATGTGACTTGTAACAATCACAATAAAAGAGCAACAGTCTCTGTTAGGAACACTTTTAATTTTGGTTGTGCTTCCTCTTCTGTCACAGACCGAAATTGGATTTATATTGAAGTGCAAAGAGTGGACTCATTTTTTATTTTATTTTTTTTTATCCTGTGATGTTCCTAGCAAAATATGCTGCGTAAAAATGTCTCCTGGCTCTTGTAAGTAGCAGACTCTCCTATTTTCTTTTTGAATGCTATGTGGTTAGTACCTCCTCTCCCTCGGACTACATTTGTCTGTTCTCTTATATCCTGTCTGATACAAGACTGTGTCCTCGCTGGGGCAGAGGCCAGCGTGGAGGGAGCTCGACTCTTGTCTGGATTTTTGTTTATGTTGCTGTAATGCAAGTGTATAAAATTTAGGAATACGCTTTATACTTTTGAGTGAAAGAAGCACAGAAATAAACAATATATAAAGATTGTTATAGGACTTAAAAAATGGAATTCCTAACTTCAAAGATGCAAAAAAAGGCTGGCTGTAATAAGGAACCATCAAAAGGAACAATAGTAGGAGCAAATTCTGTCTTTTTTTAGCTACTGGGATAGTATTTTGGAACTGACTGAAGGCTGTAGCTTATGAATCTCATTTCCCTCCTTAGCTATATCAAATGCAGAAGATGAGTGTATCTCACAAGTGTGTGTTGCCATGTTAAGCAAATTTAAACCAAAATGAGGCATTATGGAGCTCATATGAGGAGTTTCTGTAGCGTCCGAGTCCTTGGTTGAAAGGAAGACGTCTGATTATACGCAGCTTGGCCAGACTGCCTTGAGCATCCTTGAATTTTGGCCCCATAGTCTAATGGCAAAACAGATATAATTTAGCCCCTAAATTCAAAACATTATCTTACCCAGTCGAAAACATTATCTTTGTCTAGTCCTGCGTCCAAGGCTAAGCAGACACTTTAAACATAAGTTGAATCAAATGCGTGGAAGATTTCCTTAGCAGTCTTGATGCGAACAGGAAATTGATCCTCCAGCACAAATGTCCAGAGTGCCAAAAGCTCATTCTTCAGAAAGATAATCAGGCACAAAATGTTGCAAGTTAATCAGTTCAGTTTCAGTTTAGTATTTACATTCAGTTCAGTTTTAAATAATCACTTAATCAGTTCTTAAAGTGTATTTGAAAGCCTTCATGTTGGACCTTGTAGATAATGAATGATGCCTGTGATTTTTGTTTTGTTATTGAAAAGTGAAACCAGATGCAGATTTGCCATCCAAGTTCAGATTCTAGCTGGCTGAAAGCCGTGGAAGATAGGCGTTTTTATCATTTTGGATAAAATATGTGCTGCACTAAAACTGGCCGTTGCATTATGGAAGGACGTTGATTCCACACAATGTTTTAAGTTGCTGGGACAAAATTTAAACACGTAAAGCAGCAGAATCGGATTCTGCTGTTCAAAAACGGGAAAAAAGGGATTAGTTTGTGGTTAATTTAATAACTCTCAAAGTTGTCACTGCAATACACCTGTACAATCGTTTCCTTATTAATTATATGGTTGTGCTATTTAAGCCTCCTTTTTGTCCTTTGGGACCAAATTCTTGTCCTGGGTGAGAAACCAAGCTTCCTTTTGTGTTGGGAATCATCATGTGACTTGAGGCAAGGATTATGCCCCAGCCATTCCTGACTCAATAAATGGTATTCCACAGCGAATTGTCTTCAGACTCCATGGGTTCCCTGCAGGGCCTCTAGACTTGACCTGGTCGTGCCGCTGCTCCCAGCTGCTGCAACTTATTTTTTTTTTCAGTTGCTTAAGTTTTGTGCAGTGTTGAAAATCTACTAGAAGCCGTATCTTCTGTGATGACTGTATAAGAAATATCCATTTTATATTTACTTGTTAAAATAGGCTCTATCTGCTGTCATACTGCTTTTGCCCCTTGGGACAATCTGTTAAGGATCCTCCCTGAGGGGATGCAGAGGGAAAATCCCACTATATTTGTGATGCATTTAATCCACAGCCTGTCTATACACTGAAATAAATAGAGCATTCACCTTCCTGTTTGTGGATTCCTTTCAAATACAATTACAGCATCACCTGTGGCATCCCAATTCATCAAGATCTGTACTAAGCACTTCTGAATCTTATTGACCACTTGTTTTAGAGGATGATAAATTCCTGTTCTCCCAGAGCAAATAGATTTAATAGAGCAGATTTTTTTTTCTTTGATTTATGTTTGCCATGACCAGAAAGCAGGATTTCAGCATCCAGTAGATAGTGCTCCACAATTACAAAAATCTGAGGCAGGCAGTGCTGCTGTGTGACAAATTGTGTAAGAAAACAGTGACAGTTTATGATATGTTCATATAGAACCAGAGCATTTGTTGCAATTGTTTCAAGATTAAACTTTCTTGAAACCTAGCTTTGAATTTAGAAGATGTCTCTGTATAGACATGAGTTCATAACTTACTTTTAGAGAATGAAAAGAAGCAAGAAGAGCCCTGTGTATTCGACTTGAAAAAAAAGATGAGATAGTTTTAATCTGTGTAGTCTTTAAAAAGTGAAAGTAGTGTGCATCGTATAGGGTTTGGAAGATTACTGGGGATGTTTGAAAATTATTTTTATCCTTCATTCTTTAACATAATAATGGTATAAAAAACAATCGTAATTGCATTTTAACAAGTCACAATGTTAGTGCACAACAACTGAAGAAATTAAAGAATGTCATGCTAAATTGTTACTTGTAAAATTAGATAAACAGAATAGAATAACCAAAATCAGATTTTGGCTGATGGAATGGGTATGTGGTGACAACACCATGTTTGTATATTGTCACAGTAAACGATCGTCTGAGTTGCAATTATTAGTGATGATGAATGCCTCAATACTTCACTGATTGTAAGATTAAGTGGCCTGTGCAAGATGGTATCTCCAGCTGCTGCTTACTCTTGACATCGTGTGCTGTTGGTTTGTATGACTTGGAAGGGGTGCCACACACAATTATATTTATGGGGTATCTGGGCCTATCACTTATCCAGCCATTTCATCATTTGTAGTTAGAGCCATGGAATGTCCAGAAATAGTTGCATTTACTTATTGTCACCTGTGCATTAGAGTGGGACTTGTCTAAATAATGAAATCCTACAAGAGCAGCATTTCACCTGAAAACCATATGTCAACAGGGCTTTAAAATTGCTTGAATATGAAGAGGATGTTACACAAAATAGATGGATTCTGCCAACCAAAGGGCAGGAATTGACATTTTTCAGAACAGATGTCATTGATAATTTATAGATGGCTTTAAAAATTAAACTTTATACAGAAACCAGCTTAGAAATGAAGAAGTGTTGTCAATGTTCTAAGTGCATTAGGTACATTAAGCGAAAATGTATGCTTCACTCAACTGTATTTAAATACTTCAGAAGTCAGGAGCAACGATGTCATTTGAAAATCTGGTCTTGTTCAGTATTAAAGGCTCATATGAGTCTGCTGGATTCCAAATAATGTAGTTGTGCTCCTAGGAAGTGTTTTGAAAATAGTCATTATGGATTTTATTTCTTACACTTCTGATTGAAACATGAAAGTGATGTGTGTGATTCCTGGAGGAAAACAGACTTTTACACCTAAAAATATTAACTTAGCTTTCTGGTTTAGTAAGCTGTAAAAACTTCATATTGATGCCCTCCTAATTTTAAAAATTGCTTGACAGTCCACTCAGCAGAAGGCATCTGCTCTCTGTGCACTGGACAGTAACACAGAGCTGGGAAAACTACTGGAAATCTTTCTGGTGCTTTTGTGGAACGAGGATTTCTTTTATTTTAAAACAAACAAACAACACCTTTTGTTAAGCTGATCCATATAGAAGAAGTAGGGGTTAATACACACTTTGCTAAGTAAGAAAAATAACAAAAAAAAAAAAAAAAAAAAAGAACCCCAAGGCTCAGCCCAGGAAGATGGGAATTCTGAGATAATATTCAATGTGCCCAAAGGGACAATGCTGTCTCTTGTTGTCGCTGTCTATATTTAGCTAACATGCTCATATGCAACTTAAAATACCTAGAATAGCAAGAAGAAATTTTTTTCCCCTTCATTTGAAGTGGTACAGTGTAGGGTTGTTAATTTTGGCTTATCACAGCTGACACTTGAGCAGGGGGAAAAAAAAATACTGGTTTGAAGCTTTAATTCTTTCCACATGTGCCCCTTACGAGGAGCCGTCTTGACTCCTCTGAAACTTTCTTGGCTGTCTTAAATTATAAGCCCCCCATTTAGGAGAAGTTCACAGGTCACTTATTTGATTTAAAGTCCATTGTTGTTTGTGCAGCTGATAAGGGGCAAAAAAGCTATTAGTTAACAGACCTAGTTCAGAAAAAATGGTTCATAATTCTAGCTTCCTACTTGCATTGACTGAAGTTCTTCTGATTAGTTAATGTAAACCGTATGATTTATATTTTAATACTCCAGTTTACATGAAAATGAGCAATAATTTTCACACTTTCAGTGTTTCATGCTGTTGCAATGTAAGTTTCTATATTTTACCCAGTTATGGAAAAGATAATGAAGTATTTCTGTATGACAATCTGGCAAATATTTATGTTTTACGAACATATTACACACTTCAGTGTGTTGGTTTTTAATGGGTAATGCTACAGAGTGTCAGTTAGAGCTGTCAAAAAAATTGAGCAGAAAAATGGCAGAGAGCAAAGTCCTTGAGGAAATACTGGACAAGTTGTTTATGGGGGAATAACCCTGGCTTGTTTGGATCACACTAATGGCTTACTTATCCAAAAAGTGAACTTGTGGTCAAAAGGAGGGTGCTTAACATGAGAGGATTTGGGGGGATAGGGAACAGCAGGATTGCTGTGAGTTGCCAAGCTTGCCTGAGAAATCCCAGCTCCGACTGGGAGGCTGGCAGGGAGCGTGTTGGAAGGAGAGCTGGAGGCTGCAGGGAGCGAGTGGTCCCTGCTGCACAGTGCTGGGAGTTCATCGTGCAGACGGGAAGGAAGAAGAACCATAAAAGTGAGGGGTCTAGGTCTGACATGATTGGGAAAAAGCAGATTGCAATTCAGAGAGCCAGTCTGTGGAGTTGTCTCACCTACCTCCGGTGCATCCAGAAATTGA
>NW_010302848.1:0-9093 GCF_000700745.2 Antrostomus carolinensis | reverse complement strand
ACGTTCTATGCTATTAAAAAACCACATGGAATATAATTAAATTATACCTTTTTGCCTCCAATAGGAGCTAACAGTTGTTTAAGCTTACATCATCTGCTAATGGCAATGAAACGTTTCCCCATTCTTATAAAAACTCTGAGAGCAGTGTCAAACACAATCCATCAGACACCCTGGTCTTCTTTGATGAATCCGTGACATGAGTGAATTATCTCAGTCCTTAGATCCGATGGACTATTCAGATGCTGTATGACCTGTTCCAGCCACCAAGGTGGTGACTTCACCCTGGCATTGTCCAGTTGAAAAGCTTCTCAAGGTGGCTGGAGCTAAGGGGGTTTCTGAGGAGGGGTGAGAGGTCTGGGTGGGTGGGTGGAGGAGGCAGCCTGTTGTTGTTCAGAAAATCACAAAAGCCTGAGGCTGGTTTACACTCAAAAGTTGTGTGGCAATAAATGTCAGTTAGTGGTGGGAGGGGATGTGGGTTTTTGGTTGTTTACCAGTTTACTATACGCAAGAATATGAGTGCAGTTACAATAGTGTAGAGAAGTTTATGTCTTTTCCCAGATGGGACTCGCTATTCTAACTTGCAGTTACATCCAGAGTGACGAAATTTCACTTTGTTAGTAGCATTAGAAGAAAATAGCACTGTTTTCTAATTTGAAAGTTAGCTGTTTCTAGCTGTCTGCTTACATGTGATGTGGTGAAGACATTTTACACAACAGTGACAAAGAATGTGTCAGAGCCGAGCACGCTGCGAGCTCTCTCCCCAGCAGACTGCCTGCGTGAGGTGAGGTGATGGCGCAGGACAGCGAGGGGACTGGCGAGCGATCTGCGTGCTTGACAAAACAACCAAAGATGGTTATTCCAATTTATGTAAAAGCCGTAAAAGAGCCTGAAAGATGCCCAGTGATGGAGTGGCAGCAGGAGCTCCCGAAGTGAGCTGGACAGTCGTCGCCATGGACCGGGTGGGAAAGGCCCGGCTAGGAGCTCGCAGTGTCGCTGACTGACCCAAGATCCCTGTGGCGGGAAAGCAGCCACGTTCCACGCCGGCGACTTCTTCCCGGGATCTTCTGAAAAATTACCTTCCTCTCATCTAAATCTGACATGGAGTCAGTTTACTTTTCATATCTTTTCCTGAGCAAGGGGTTTACAAAAGGCTCGATCACCCCCAACCCCTTCTGTAGATTGTCCAGTGTCTGTTTTCTACTAGGAAGAGGGTCCCCTCCGGATGAGTAGGTAACCCACAAAAACACAGCTTTGTTGGTTTATTGGAAGCCTTCTTTTAAAATCAGAGAAAATATACTAGAACATGCATTTTTCTTAACTCTTAATACGGTAAAAATTCAAAATAAATTTTAAAAAACCTAACTATTATATCTTTTTATATTCTTAAATGATGAGGATCCAATAAGTAGAAGTTTTAAAGTCAAATAAGCTGCTTAATCGATACTGATTCTGAGAGTCCATTATGTCACGTTTCCAATTTGACTTTTTTTTTTTTTCCCTGCCCTTAATGATGGTTTTTCAGTATTTGTCCTGCCGTAGCTAAGAAAGAGAACAGTAGTTCAGAAATGTCAGAGTTTGTGAGGCTGTAATCACTGGAGAAAACTTGATACGCTTTGGGTCTTAAGAGTGCTTATTCAAATATTGCATTTCCAAATACAGTGTTCCTTTAGAAATTTAAAATAACGTGTTTTTAACTGCACGGTGTTAATAAGCAGCTGGGTAAGATACAATCTTCTCTGAACAGTAGCTTTTTCTTTAACTTTTGTTATCTGCATTTCCTAAGACCGTTTCACAGGACGAAGCACCTGCAGCTCCCAGTCCTCTGTGGATCTGGCCCACTGTTTTTAACAATTGGGTGGTGGCTGTGCTATGGTTTGTCATCTGCTGGGGTTTCAAAGTGACTTATGGTCATTAAGGCAATTAACTGTTGTGTGCATCTTGGAGAGGAAGAGGCTGGCTGTGGATCTTCGCTTTAAATGATTTTTAAAAGCAAGTCTTTGTGGTATTTTGGTAGGGGGTTGTACATCAGGATTATTTCTTACTGATGTTTTTTCAGGCAGCTGTAAGCCAGCCAGAGGACAAGTAGGATAATTTCAGAACTTTCAGCAAAATTAGTACGGTACTGAAAATGTGCAAGAAACATCACGGAGTTTAACAGCTTAGTAGGAGTGTTTCTGACTTTTCCGTGGAAGCCCTGTGAGCAGTCTTCACTCAGGTGTTGTCAGCGTGCCTATAAATGTCACTAAAACCCCAAAGTGTTTTAAGTTTATTGAGGTGTTTTGTTGGGGTTTTTTTGGTTTTTTGCATCACTGTCACATTCCAGTGACTCTGAACATGAAGGTTGAGGACTCAGTATGTTACTAGGCATTGTAAAATGAAACAATAATACCATCTTGAATCTCTGAGAGAGAAGGATGGCATCTCCTCACCCAGGACCAGTTTCCCTGGGAAACCTGAGTTTTAAATGCTGTACAGTCTTAGCAATCAAATATGGTTGTATACATAGAGAGAGAGGAATTGAAGCAAGTATGGTAAATAACAACTAACTGTGCCTATAAGCAAAGCTGTCATTTGTGGTATTATTTCCTTATACAACTCCTGGGAGAGCAGAGAGCTGCAGATACCAGCTCTGTGCTGTTGTGGATGTGTCCCCAACACTGTCGGAGTTTTTTGTTTGGTTTCTCAACAAGTACTATGCTGCTGCACTTTGTCAGTGTTGTCTATTGGTTTGCTTTTTTGGAGGTTAGTGGTGAATTTTTTTTCTGAAAATACTGTATTTTCTTTATAACAGACTTCAAAGAAAATTGTTTAATAAAGATGTTTCTAAATAAATGTTTCTTCACGTGGCTCCTCACTTGAGCTTTTCTAGATGGTACCATTTCCCTGGTCATACTCTCCTATTATTTGCTTACAAAACTCAATATTTACTTTCAGTTTTTCAAATTTGTTTACCCAGGGTTTGTGGAGCTGTAATCTTCCGCATTTTGAGTCCTCAATAGCACCTGATGTCCATTTTGAGGTGTGTTAGGGATATTTAGCTTAAAGAATTTGCTTGAACTTGCTTGAAACTTCCCTTTGTTTTGGGATGTTTACAGAAGTTTTGTATCGAGCTAAAAAAAGCCTTCAATATTGTATCACATACTGTTGTTTTTGATGTTCATTTAAGCGCCTTGTAAAAATCATCATGTGTGTAGAAAGTTAAGAGAATATTTTTCTAGATTAAAGGGGTTTGTGGGCATTGTTGGAATTCCTTTGTAAGTCCCTGTGTACATCAGACAGTCAGTTTTAACCTCCCCTCTTCTTTTTGAGTGCAGATTTAACTTCTTTTACCAATTTGTGCTAGACTTCTTATGACACTTGCTGTTAATTGATATTTCGGGTAAACAGTAATGAAAGACATGTACTGTCTGTGGAGGTGCATGTCATCGATAACAGTAGGATAGTGTAAATGAAAATGTGAGCTTCATCTCATTCTGCTTCACTCATACATAGAAATGTATTTCTGAGAAGCAGAACTTGTTAACAAAAGTTAATTTTTACTTAAGTGTATCTTAATTCAAGTATTTTTACCATCTTATAAAGAGTGGGAAAATGCTTTTGAGACAATTGGTTGACAGTTTATGTCTAATTTAGCTGTATTGCAGATAGAGGAAGTTTGCCACAAAGATAGGAATAAGGTAAAAAGTTTGAAGCTTAGGTTAAAACGATTGTAGATAACTTGATCTGTACTTGCCATATATAGTCATACAAGAAAAAGTCTGCACAAATCCTCCAGACGTTTATGGACTCCTCTGATGCATCTGTCAGAGCCAAACAGCTTCAGCCAAGAGATAGGGAATTTGTTAAACTGCATTAAGTTCCTAAATTGCTGTAGCCCAAAGGAGCAATTCTGCCTTTTTAAGGGGGAAGAGTAGGAGGGAGTAGGCAGGGAGGATAGTGCATTACGAAGTCTCTACTTTTGGTAAGAGTTTCAAGAAGATAAGTAACATTCTAGAGCTCTTCAAAAAACACACACAAACACACACAAAAACTTGAATAAATTTCCATTGCTATAATCAAAAGCTGGCTTTCTAAATTTAGCAGTTTCCTATAGACACTCAGCTTATGCTAGCAACAGTAAAACTATTTTTCCTTAAATGCAATTTGTCACCCCCTCTCAAGTTAGTAGAAGGTAAGCTTGTATTAATTCTGTTGATTTATTATTATACAAGTATGTCTCATTTCAATCTGCTATTGAGTTCATTGTGATTCAGTGCTAGGCTCTCATGCCTTTAATGATGGGGGGGAAAAAAAAAGTGCACCTTTCTGTCTCTCCTTTTTTAATCTTCAGTCCTCTGTGTTTCTTTTCCTGGTCTTTTTATCTTTTTCTCCCCGCTGCTTCCTCCCACCCCAAATACTGGAACAGTTCACAGTTCAGCACATGGATTTGGGAATTAGTCCCAACTGAGACTATATATTACAGTTGTGAGAAGATGCTGCTGCTCAAAAGCACTTTATGTGGGGTTTTTTTATTTCTTAAGTTCAACTAACAAACAGTAAACGTATTGAGTAAGTCTGTAGTGAGATTTTGCTTTCTTTCATCTTGGTGATTCATTTCTATCTACTGTGTGCTACCAAAGCATAGGCATTATAGGCCTGAGCGTGTTTCGGTGGGAATTTTGCCAGGAAGCATAAAGGCAGCAAAAGGTTGTTTTCTCTGAATTGCTTCACTTACTGAAGCAACATGAAAAGATCTGTGCTGTATTTTTTTTTATTTAGGTCAGGAGGATGACAGTTATATTAATTTTGAGGTGTTTTTACCAGTTATGCTAAATTAGATGTAGTAAACCCTTTGGGTCTATATCCTGATGTTTTTGAGCTTGTCATTTTTTTTTTCCTTCGAATTTTTCATCTTTGTAGGAATCTGAAGTTATCACTTTAGCTGCATTTAAAGGGCAGTGCTTGCTAAAGGCATAGTAACCCGTGAGCCACAACAGGTGACCAGCGTAGAAGAAGTCACAAAGAACGTAAGGATGGCAAACGTGAGGATTGTGAGAGTTTTAGCAAATGTAGGACGTGGATTTGCAGGACAGCAGGCTTTTCACTCTGACCCTCATGAAACAACTTGTTTTCTGTAGGAGCAACTGGCTTTTGAATAAAATTGAATGGTCAGGATCAAGATTAAGCGAGTAAATCTTATAAAAAGATTATTAGAGGATTGCTTAGTATTGGATTTTCTTGCATTGGAATCATGGAAAAAGGCTGACTATAACGATATAAATCAGTAAATACACCTGTGTTCTTACATGCAGGTATGTCAGAGTGTGATTAATGCATGCTCTGTTCACAGCTATATTTTTAACCTGTATTTAAAAGATAAGTAGGGAAAACAATTTTGCAATATCTGATGTCTCGGCAATGCACAGACCTACCCCCCCTCCAATTTACGTTTAGTCTCTAAGGATCTGTGAGGATGAAGCCTGGTTCCTTATTATTATATTTAAGACAGATTTATTCTTCTTGGAAACTTAACCTGACTTTAAAGCAAGACACTTGTATTTTGGAAATCTTTCCACTCTACCAATAGCAGGTTTTAAAACATGAATGGTTTTTAGTACTCTCACTTTTCCTAATTAAAACTGTACATTGAAATTAATGATTTCTAAATGGTCCTCCCCATCTTCACCTCGAGACGGAGGAGAAATCCAAATCTCATGAGTGCAGTGCTGCCAGCCGGCACCCAGGTTTCTGGTTTCATCATCCAAGAAGGCGAGACCGGGCGCTGAATTCGGCTGTACACTGATTCAGACACAGCTCTGCTTGTGTGGAGGGAATATGGAAAATTACAGGCGCAATTATGGTTTCACATTAAATATTCTTCTTTTTAAATCCACCATATGAAACATTAGTCTGTGTTTGAACTGGTATTGTTAATTGGACCACAGTACTTAGATGTATTTTCTGCAGAGTCATGGCCCATGTCATTAGCTTCTCATTAGCCACGTTAATTTTTTAAGACTCATAATAATTACCTTTTTTGAGTAGTTCCCCATTTTACACTGAAGAGAAACCTCTGTTCTGCAGGCTGTAATTCTGAATAATCAGAGAAGCATTGTGAACTCTTTTCTGTATAGACTTTCAAAGTGGAAAATGAGAGCGCTGTAGTGGATGGCGAAAAAGATCCTGCACGATGTGATTTGGGAGGAGCATTAAAGATCTCTTTCACTGGAAACCTCAATTGCAGGGGCAGGGAGCTTGTGGAATGACATTGAGATTTTGGAGTGACAGAGTGGCTCTGGTTAAAACTTGACAAATGTAGGTGAGGCTGTTTATTGGGATGCACAACTAAACAGTCAGTTTGCTTCCAGTTTTATTGGACAGAGGTACTCATCTAATAAAACCTGCAGGTACTTACCAAAGCTTGATACCAAGTAATTATCTTTTCTATATGCAGAGATACTGGCCTAAGCCTTAAGAACAGTGATTTGGGATTTGCTGACACGTGGTTATCCCACTGGCAATACCAGAGCACTTCAAAGATTCTGAAATACTTATTTGGCTAATCAAATGGTTCTTCATTACATAAATAAGTAGTTCTGACCTGGGATGATATGGACATGGGGTTTTTCCCATGACAAAGGTCTGTTGTGGCATGTTTGGTGTTGCCTGCAGCCTTCAGCAGGGACTACAGGGTTTAATGAGAAAGCAGGACAAACTGTTAGCAGGAAGAAAACTCTCCATGGAGCCATTAGCTTGTATGTAGCCTTTTTAAATTAATATGTTTGTTAAAAATGATCCTTGATTTTCTGTTTGTATTGGTGAGCTGTTAAATAAGTAATCTTTTTTTTCTTCCCCACCCCCCCTTTACTGGAAGTTTAGTGACCAGGCTTTCATTTTGTTAGATTTAGCTCCTTCCAAAGCTCTACCTGAATCATTTTTGTTTCCTAGCAACTCTAGTTTTTAAGTTCTGAATTGTTTCTGTTCAATGTCTTTTCTAGCCAATGTTAACTTTCTGTTTTCTAAACAATGGCGAGGTTTCTAAATTATTCTAAAAAGCGTAGTTCACTATATTAATTTGTAAAGTTAGTTAAAAATAAAAATCTTTTTCTATTATATGTGTATACATATACACATACATACATACATATATATGGGTGCAACCGTTCTTCTTTCGCACAGTTGATTTTTTAAACAGTTGTGAGGGTAACCAGTCTGTTTATACATTGCTGCATAGGCACAGAGTAAACTTGTTAGCTTTTTGTTTATTTGAACTTGGAAGAAGCTGTAAGAGGATTCTATTAAGACTGGTGCAAGTGGGTAGTTCCATTGAAAGTAAAGTGCCAGTCCCAGACCCAAGGCAACGTGACAAGTGGTCACCTTCACAGATCCTCCCTTTTTCCTCTGCCTGGGAAGAGCACGGTTTGCCTCCTCACCAGTGAAAAGAACCACAGGACCAGCCCCAAAATGCTTCTTCACTCTAGACCTGTTTTCCCCATGGCTTATTGGAACCCATGTGGTCTACAGAGTTTGGTAGAAACAAGGATATTTCTACAAAGAAAGACTTGAAACTGTATGTCAGCTGTCAAGGTTCGCTTCCTTCTGGGACTGGCATGTGGCTGCAGTTTTGCAAAATGGTCTGAGGTGGTTAAACACCAAAAATTCCATCTCTTTCCAAGGAATCTCTTTTAGTGTTTATTCTGTAGGCTGGTTATGCCCTGCTTCGTAACCTTTCTGGAGTGCAGGCTGCTCCCCCTGAATTACAATGCATGTGTTTTTGCTTAATATTCTACTTTAAGCTGAAGTCTGCTCTCACTAAATCAGCCTTTCACAAATGGAATATTTTTTCACTTCTTGCTGGGTGGGTCCATACACTGAAAAATAGGTCAAGAACAGTAATCTAAATCTACTGCTAATAAATAATTAAAGTTAATGGAATTTGCACAAGATCTGTGAGCTGAAATATTTCAGAAAGTACTGTGGTGTACATTTTGCTACTGTAAATCAAGGTTTTTTATTTATCATTGTGCTAGGTTGAAACACATCTATAAATGTAAGTTTAAAAGATTTTTTTTGTACAGAGAAAATGCTGGCATGTTAGTGTATTAAAATAACTAAAAATATCATAGAAAATTGATAACATCATGATCCATTCTTTCATGATCAGATTTCAAGTAAATAGCAGCCTTAAGCAATAAGAGGTTTTATATCTCAGTAAATCATAGTGTAAATTGAGCAATAAATTGTTTGCTCATATGATTTCATTTGCCTTATATTTTAGGAATTAAATAAGTCATCTGAGCTCCTGTATAATACCTGTTCGGACAACTAGCTAGGATTTCAGTTTCGTATCTTTTAGAGCAAGGGAAAGTGGAGCTTGCTGGAACTCATTAAACATAAAGACTTGAACCTTTATCTTAGTATTCCTCCAATCACATGTACCCAGGATCTCTGGTGGAAAAATTGCTTATTCTGTTGTTTTGGGTTTTTTTTATAAGTATGAGTGCAAAGAAATAATATTTAAAACTTGTGTATTGGTAGGTGAGCATCTGATTGAGTGATCCGAACTTGTTCACCCGTTTACCCATAGCAGGCTGAAGCATACATGCTTGCTCTCTCTCTCTAATTATTAACCAGCAGAACTGCTTACTACTAATTATAGTTAACTTGCCAATTTCTGTGTTTCACAGTGACAAGTTGTGTCCTTGAAGTATATAATCATAAAACACACCTCAGAAGTTGATGCCAGCGTTCTTCCCAAATCCTTCATGCTTGACTGCTTTTTACCTCTCCCCCTTTCAGCTCTATTTATATGAGAGAGAAGCTCAACAACATTATTGAGGTAATAGCTGTGCGGACAAGGTGTGCAGAGCCCTGCCTGTGAGGGTACACAGATAAACGTCCTCCCAATCGTCATACCAGCACGCTGCCTTTTGAAAGAGGGGCTTCAACCTGGCTGCCCCTTTTTAACACGACACTTCCTCTTGAAGCCATGCTATTTCTTCTTTTTATGTTGGTTGAACTGATAAATATCTTCCTACACGCTCAATATGTATTGGGTTTTGTTCTGGGTTTTTTTTTTTTTGTTTCTTTTTCTTTTCTTTTTCTTTTTTTTTT